>NC_045449.1:33598656-33686379 GCF_002776525.5 Piliocolobus tephrosceles
TTTTTTTTTTTTTTTTTTTTTGAGACGGAGTCTCGCTCTGTTGCCCAAACTGGAGTGCAGTGGCCAGATCTCAGCTCACTGCAAGCTCTGCCTTTCGGGTTTATGCCATTCTCCTGCCTCAGCCTCCCGAGAAGCTGGGACTACAGGCGCCCGCTACCTCGCCCGGCTAGTTTTTTGTATTTTTTAGTAGAGACGGGGTTTCACCGGGTTAGCCAGGATGGTCTTGATCTCCTGACCTTGTGATCCGCCCGTCTCGGCCTCCCAAAGTGCTGGGATTACAGGCTTGAGCCACCGCGCCCGGCCAAGACCATACTCTCTATTTCTTAAAAAGCAGATCACTCCCTTAAAAATCCAATTTAAAAATGGGCCAAAAATTTGAATAGACATTTCTCAAAAGATATACAAATGGCAAACAGGCATATGAAAAGGTGCTCAACATCACTGATCATCAGAGAAATGCAAATCCAAACTACAATGAGATATAATTTCATCCCAATTAAAATGGATTTTATTGGCTGGCCACAGCGGCTCACACCTGAAATCCCAGCACTTTGGGAGGAACAGGTGTGTGGATCACCAGAGGTCAGTAGTTCGAGACCAGCCTGGCCAACCTGGTGAAACCCCATCTCTACCAAAAATACAAAAATCAGCTAGGCATGGTGATGCACACCTATAATCCCAGCTACTCAGGAGGCTGAGACAGGAGAATCGCTTGAACCCAGGAGGCAGCGGTTGCAGCAAGCTGAGATTGTGCCACTGCACTCCAGCCTGGGCGACAGAGTGAGACTCTGTCTCAAAAAAAAAAAAAAAAGGCTTTTATCCAAAACACAAGCAATAACAAATGCTGGTGAGGATGTGAGGATGTGGAGAAAAGGGAACCCTCATACACCATTGGTGGGAACGTAGATTAGTACAACCACTATCGAGAACAATTTGGAAATTCCTCAAAAAACTAAAAATCAAATTACCATATGATCCAGCAATCTCACTGCTAGGTATATATCCAAAAGAAAGAAAATCAGTATATCAAGGAGATATCTGCACTCTTATGTTTATTGCAGCACTACTCACAATAGCCAAGATTTGGAAGCAACCTAAGTGTCCATCGACAGATGAATGAATAAAGAAAATGTGGTACATACACAATGAATTACTATTTAGCCATAAAAAGAATGAGATCCTGTCATTTTCAGCAACATAAATGGAACTGGAGATCATTATGTTAAGTAAAATAAGCCAGGCACAGAAAGACAAACTTTACATGTTCTCACTCATTCGTGAGAGCTAAAAATTAAAACAGGTGAACTCATGGAGAGAAAGAGTAGAAGGGTGGTTAGCAGAGGCTGGGCAAGGTAGTCTAGGGAGGGGAGACAGTGGGGGTTGTTAATGGGAACAAAAAAAGTAGTTAGAAAGAATAAATAAGACCTAGTATTTGCTAGCACAACAGGGTGAATATAGTAAAAAATAATGTAATTGTACATTTAAAAATAACTAAAAGAGTATAATTGGATTATTGGTAACACAAAGGATAAATGCTTGAGGTGATAGATACCTCATTTACCCTAATATGATTATTACACATTGCATGCCTGTATCAAAATGTCTCATGTACTTCGTAAGTATATACACCTACCAGGTACCCACCAAAATTAAAAATTTTAAAAAAAAGCAAACCACCCTTTTTAAACCAGGTGGCATTTCAAATCTGTGGGGGAAATTATTCAACTAATATTTAGATGAATGACTATTTGGGGAAAAAAATTAGATCCTATCTCCCACCTTACATCAAAATAATTTACAGTTGAATTAAAGATCAATATATAAGAACTGAAACCATGAGTCTTCCAGTCTAATATGGCAGCTTAGGTACACACATTTGCCCTCCTTCCCATCTAAAACACCACTAAAATAAACTTACTTAGTAGCTGAAGTTGCAAACTGAGGTCCACAAATCATACCTGGTTTACAATCATATTTTGAATGGCTACACAGAGTTTTATAAATTTGAACCACTTAAAAATTATGAGATGAAAATCCATGGTGTTGGTTTCTTCTAGAAAAACTGGTTGACTGGCCACATTAGGCCTGTATTCTTACAGGACAGCAATCCACTAACATTGACTAGATTGTCACATTTGGATAAGACATATACTCTCGATCTCCTGACCTCGTGATCCACCCGTCTCGGCCTCCCAAAGTGCTGGGATTACAGGCTTGAGCCACCGCGCCCGACCAAGACATATACTCTCAAGATATCACAGTCCCTGCCACTTAAAGAATGTAAGTACATGCACTTAGACCCCTTCTTTCATTCATGCTACCTATCTGGTGCTCATTTAAGTTGTCAATCCTGGTTACAGAAGTGTAAAAAGGGCCGGACGCAGTGGCTCACGCCTGTAATCTCAGCACTTTGGGAGGCCGAGGTGAGTGGATCACTTGAGTTCAGGAGTTCAAAATCAGCCTAGCCAACATGGCTAAACCCTGTCTCTACTAAAAATACAAAAATTAGCCAAGCGTAGTGGCATGCACCTGTAATCCCAACTACTCGGGAGGCTGGGGCAGGAGAATCACTTGAGCCAGGGAAGCCGAGGTTGCAGGGAGCTGAGATCCCGCCATTGCACTCCAGCTTGGGTAACAATGGGAGACTCTGTCTTAAAAAAAAAAAAAAAGAAAAAGAAAAAGAAAAAAAGAAAAGTAAGTACACTCCACAGAGTGGGAAGGGGCTTGAGTAAGAGGCTCAAGAGTACTGGTTACAAAATTTTCTGAGGTTTAAATACTCTCTAGAGGTTTCCCATTGGTTATTTTGTTGCACACTATGTAAATGAACACGTGGCCTGTGACCAGTCTGATTGATTGGTTGTGGGAGGCGACCAGTCAGAAGCTGAAGGGAAGCTACAGTTACATCCTATGCAAATGAAGACATGGCCCATGACCAGTCTGATTGGTTGTGAGAGGGGACCAATCAGAGGCTGAAGTGAAGTTACAAAGTTACACCCTATGCATATGAAGACTGGTTCTGGGAAGTAGAGGTACTTTCCATTCTTTCATCTGCCATTCAGTAGAAGGGTGGGGTGTTGCAAACGGAGTAGCCTCTGATCCTTTTGTTACTTGGGCAGGGAGAGGTAAGTTTTACTTTTTGATTCACTTTTAGGAAGTCAGTGTGAATCGGCCTTAGGTTCCCTGCCTCCAGACCCTATTCTCCTGCCTCAATTTCATTATTTTTTTCGTGTATTTTTTACCTTTTTATTTTTAATTTAAGTTTTTTAGAGACAGGGTCTCATTCTGTCGCCCAGGCTGGAGTACAGTGATACAATCATAGTTCACTGCAACGTTGAACTCCTAGGTTTAAGCAATCCTCCTGCCTCAGCTTCCTGAATAGCTGGGATTATAGGCACATGCTACCACGCCTGGCTACTTTTTGCGTTTTTTGTCTTTTTTAAATTTTTCTTAAGATACAGGGTCTCTCTCACGCGCCCATGCTGGAGTTTAATGGCACAATTATGACTCACTTCATCCTCAACCCTCAACCTCCTGGCTCAAGTGATCCTTCCGTCTCAGCCTCCCAAGTAGTTGGGGCTACAGGTGCATATCACCACATCAGGCCACCATTTCATTTTCAACAGATATTGAAGGCTCAATGAACATTACTGGTAGAAATAAGCAACAAAATAAATAAATCTCACATTAACTAAAACTGCACATGAAAACATTTGTTGTTGACTAAAAATTGTCCGAAGAATCAGTAATAGCCATCAGAAAAAGAACTAAATGACAGAAGACATAATCAATAAAAACCTGGTGTGCCTGGTTTTTGATGTGAAAAACATAAATTAATGAATGAAATGTCTTCCCTATAAACATTACATAAAATTAGTAAATGACAAAAAATAAAAGACAATAAAAGAAGAAAAGCTATTTGACAAATAGACTGATAATGGGATTCTCATAAATCTTTTTCTGTAAAATCTTTGATGTTACTAGAATTTTTATAAGCAAATATCACTTTTATAAAAACAATTAACATTTAAAGAAAACATATACAGAAAACAATATACAGGGTAGAGATACTACCAAAAGGAGAAGTAACTAGTTTTTCAGGGCTTGCAGAATCATTTTACTCAATTTGATAAGACTTTCCTCTTACTAATAGATCCAGTATGTGTCTTCCAGGAAAAATGCACCAAAAAGTGCCAAGGAAGAAAGGGAACTGACGGACACTCCAGTAAGGCCAGTCAAATCAATCATATAGGTTAATGAGATGACTGAATAGAAAAACAGACTGCTCTCACATCTACTATTGTTCAGAATATTAGATTAAGGAAAGAGCTGAGACAAGATTTCCTTATGGAAGGACAGGAGAAAACATAACATGGTTATAGCTAAGGAAAAGAAATCAATAAAAAGGAGGAAAACTAATCGACAAACATCCAGTGACGTTTAAATGTGCAGAGGGATGTGTGTAAATGTGCAGTGGGGTGTGAATGGGGAAAAGTTTGTGTCTAAAAAAGAAAAGGCACTATATGACTAATATGGGGACCAATAAGTTTTCAGTTTAAAGGTGGGAGGGTTCCAAATGACAACAAAGTCCAATGTGTAGTGGTGTTGTTGAATTAATGGCTAAATTAGGTCGTAAGTTTCAAGAAGGCTGAGGAACTATGGTCAAAATAGGAGATCATCAACAAAGATCACGAAGTACCCCTGGATGGTGACTGCTTCTCCTACTCCAGATTCACAGAGTAACAAGGAGAATCTGACATTTTTACTGCCCTGATGTGTGCCTACTTCACTAAACCTCAAAAGCACCTATCTTTAAAAGATTCATACATGTTTCCAATGCTGTTGTCAATATAAATTATCTTCTGAATGAAACACTAACCTTGCACAAGTAATGCAACATCTGGCTTATAGTAGTTTTCACTTAGAACAATGCATATATTTGTTTAAGTTTTCCAAAAGGCCAACATTTAAAGAAACAATAAATGTCCTTAAAAATATGAATGTATGGACTTCTGCTTTTAGCCATAAGAAAAAATAGAAATCTTATCCTTGCACCATAAACTACTAACAAATTGAACAAGATACATGAAACAATAGTTTTCAGACACTGAATTATGATCTCAGAGAGGAAACAATGAAGTGATAACTACATTACTTTACTTCTACAGATGAAAACACAATAACTGAAAAAAAAATCCACTAGTAAGATTAACACAGCAGAAGAAGAGATCAAGGAGCTTGACAAATCAGCGATAGAAGGTAGACAAAATGAAGCATAAAAAAGAAAAAATAGCTTAAAAAATGAACATATAGTCAGTGAGGTATAATATCAAGCTGTCTAATATACACATAATTGAAGTCTGAAAGGGAAAAAATCAGTACTTAAAAAACATTTTTTTATGAAACAAATTTTTCATAATTTGATGAAAACTATAAAACCATAAATCCAAAAAGTTCAATGAGCCCCAAGCAAACACAAAACACACACACACCTTAGTTGAATTGCTGAAAGCAGAGATAAAGATAGAATTTTTTTTTTTGAGACGGAGTTTTGCTCTTTTTATCCAGAGTGATCTCAGCTCACTGCAACCTCCACCTCCTGGGTTCAAGCGATTCTCCTGCCTCAGCCTCCTGAGTAGCTGAGATTACAGGCATGTGCCACCGTGCCCGGCTAATTTTTATATTTTTAGCAGACACAGAGTTTCATGCTGGCCAGGCTGGTCTCAAACTCCTGGCCCCAGGCGATCCACCTGCCTCAGCCTCCCAAAGTGCTGGGATTACAGGCATGAGCCACTGTGCCCAGTCTAAGACAGAATTTTTAAAGCAGCCACAGATTATAGAAACTATGTAAGATAAGCCAAGGGCAAAAAATATCTTTTAAGTGCTGAAAGAAAGAAAATGTCAACCTAAAATTCAATACCCAGTGAAAATGTGTTTCAAAACAAAGCAACGGTCCCTATCAATAACCCAATGAAGTTTCTTGCAGAAATAGAAAAATCCAGCCTAAAATTCACATGGATTCTCAAGGAACCCTGAATAACCACAATAACCTTGAAAAAGAACAAAACTGGAGGTCTCACATTTCCTGATTTCTAAACTTACTACAAAGCTACAGTAAGCAAAACAGCATGGTACTGGCATAAAAACAGAAAAATAGACCAATGGAATAGAAGAGAAATTCCAGAAGCCAATCCCTACATATATGGTCAAATAATTTTCAGCCAGCCTATCAAGACCATTCAATGGGAAAAGAACATTTTCTTTTCAATGGGAACATTGAACATTTCAATGGGAAAAGGCCATTCAATGGGAAAAGAACATTATTTTTTCAACAAATGGTGCAGGGAAACCCGGATATCTACACACAAACAATGAAGTTGCACCATTATAACATATGCAAAAATTAACTCTAAATGGATCAAAATCTTAAATATAAAAGCTAAAATCATAAAACTTTTCCAAAGGCACTGGCAATAAAAAATAGATAAATTTGACTTCATGAAAATTAAAAACACTTATGTATCATAGACCACCATCAAGAGTAAAAAGGCAACACACTAAATGGGAGAAAATATTTACAAATCATGTATCTGATAAGGTATTAATATCTGGAATACATAAAGAACTTCCACAACTCAACAACAACAAAAACAATCCAATTCCAAAATGGACAAAGGCAACATCATACTGAATGAACAAAAGCTAGAAGCATTTCCCTTGAAAACCAGCACAAGAAAAGGAAGCCCTCTCTCACCACTCCTATTAAACATAGTATTGGAAGTCCTGGCCAGGGCAATCTGACAAGAGAAAGAAATAAAGGGCATCCAAATAGGAAGAGAGGAAGCCAAACTATCCCTGTTTGCAGATGACATGATCCTATATCTAGAAAACCCGATAGTCTCAGCCCAAAAGCTCCTTAAGCTGATAAACAACTTGTCAGGATACTAAATCAATGTGCAAAAATTACTAACATTCCAATTCACCATCAACAGTCAAACTGAGAGCCAAATCAGGAACACAATCCCATTCACAATTGCCACCAAAAATAAAAAATAAATAAAATAACTAGGAATACAGCTAACCAGGTAGGTGAAAGATCTCTACAAAGGGAACTACAAAGTGCTGCTTAAAGAAATCAGAGATTTCTTACAAACAAATGAAAAAATATTCCATGCTCATGGGATAGGAATAATCAATATCATTAAAAAGGTCATACCGCCCAAAGCAACTTACAAATTCAATGCTATTCCTATTAAACTACCACTGACATTCTTCAGAGAACTAAAAAAAAACTATTTTAAAACTCATATGGAACCAAAAAAGAGCCCAAAAAGCCAAGGCAACCCTAAGCAAAAAGAAAAAAGCTGGAGGAGGCATCACACTACCCAACTTCTAACTATACTACATGGTTATAGTAATCAAAACATCATGGTACTTGTACAAAAACAGACACATAGACCAATGAAACAGAATAAAGAGCCCAGAAATAAGGTCACACCTACAACTATCTGATCTTTGACAAACCTACCAAAAACAAGCAATGGGGAAAGGATTCCCTATTCAGTAAATGGTGCTGGGATAACTGGGTAGGCATATGTAGAAGATTGAAACTGAACCCCTTCTTTACACCATATTCAAAAATTAACTTAAGACAGACTAAAGACTTAAATGTAAAACAAAAACTATAAAAACCCTGGAAGACAACTGAGGCAATACCATTCTGGACATAGGAATAGGCAAAGATTTCATGATGAAGACATCAAAAGCAATTGCAACAAAAGCAAAAATTGACAAATGGAACCTAATAAAACTAAAGAGTTAATGCACAGCAAAGGAAACTATCAACAGAGTAAACAGACAACCTACAGAATGGGAGAAAATTTTTGCGAACTATGCATCTGACAAAGGTCTAATATCCAGCATCTATAAGGAACTTAAATTTACAGAAGAAAAACGAACAACCTCATTAAAAAGTGGGCAAAGGACATGAATGGACACTTTTCAAAAGAAGGTATATATGCAGCCAACAATCCTATGGAAAAAAAGCTAACATTAGTGATCATTAGAGAAATGCAAATCAAAACCACCACCATGAGATACCATCTCACACCAGTCAGAATGGCTATTAATAAAAGTAAAAAAAAAAAAAAACCAGATGATGGTGAGGTTGCAGAGAAAAAGGAACACTTGCACACTATTGGTAAGAATGTAAATTAGTTCAACCATTGTGGAAGACAGTGTGGCAATTCTTCAAAGACCTAAAAACAGAAACATCATTTGACCCAGCAATCCCATTACTGGGCATATACCCAAAGAAATATAAATTGTTCTATTATAAAGACACATGCACAAGTATGTTCATTGCAGCACTATTCACAATAGTTGAATTGGATTCAACCTAAATGCCAATCAATTGTAGACTAGATTTTAAAAATGTGGTACATATACCTATGGAATACTATGCAGCCATTAAAAAAATTAGATTGTGTCCTTTGCAGAAACATAGATGGAGCTGGAGACCATTATCCTTAGCAAACTAACGCAGGAACAGAAAACCAAATACCACATGTTCTCACTTATAAGTAGAAGCTAAATCATGAGAACACATGGACACATAGAGGGGAACAACACACAATGGGGCTATCAGAGAGGGTAAAGGATGGGAGAAGGGAGAGGATCAGAAAAGTAACTAATGGGTACTAGGCTTAATACCTGGGTGACAAAATAATCTGTACAACAAACCCCTACCACACAAGTTTACCTACATAACACACCTGCACATGTACCCCGAACTTAAAATAAAAATTAAATTAAAAAAAAAATGGGGCTGGGAGTGGTGGCTCACACCTGTAATCTCAGCACTTTGAAAGGCGAGGCAGGCGGATCACTTGAGACCAGGAGTTCAAGACCAGCCTGGCCAACATGGGGAAACCCTGTCTCTACTAAAAATACAAAAAATTAGCCAGGCATGGTGGCATGCACCTGTAATCCCAACTATTCGGGAGGCTGAGGTGGGAGGACTGCTTGATCCTGGGAGGCAGAGGTTGCAGTAAGCTGAGATAGTGCCACTGCACTCCAGCCTGAGCGACAGAGTTGAGGCACTATCTCAATAAAGGGCAAAGGACTTGAATAGACATTTCTCCAAAGAAAATACACAAATGGCCAAGAAGCAGAAGAAAAGATGCTCAACATCAGTAATCATTAGGGAAATGCAAATCAAAAACACAAGACACCATTTCACACCCATAAAAATGGCTATTCTTTTAAAAAGTACAACAAAACAGATAATGAGGTTGGCAAAGATCTGGAGAAATTGGAACCCTTGTGCATTGCTGATGGAACTGTAAAATGGCACAGCCACTGTGAAAAACAGCTTGGCAGTTCCTCAAAAAATTATGTATAGAATTAGCATATGGTCCAGAAATTCCACTCTTAGGTGTATACCCAAAGGAATTGAAAACAGGGACTCCAATAGATATGTACAACAATGTTCACAGCAGCATTATTCAAAATACCAAAAAGATGGAAACAATCCAAATGTCCACTGGCAGATGAATGGACAAACAAAATGTGGTATATCCATACGACGGAATATTATTCAGCCATAAAAAGAAATAAAATTCTGACACATACTACATGGTGGATGAACCTTGAAAACATTATGCTAAGTTTTAAAAAAGCCAGACACAAAAGGACAAATATTGTATGATTCCACTTACATGAGGTACCTAGAGTAGTCAAACTCATAGAGACAGAAAGGAGAATGGCATTTTTCCAGGGGCTGGACAATAGAGAAATACAGAGATATTGTTTCATGGGTATGGTGTTTCAGTTTGGAAAGATGAAAAGGTTCTGGCACTGGATAATAGTATATGAATATGCATAATACCACTGAATTTACACTTAAAAACAGCTAAATGGTAAATTTTATGTTATATATATTTTACCATTAAAAACATGAAGGTAAGAAAAAAATCTGAAAAAAATATTTGCAATGCAAATTTTAAATAAAGCTCTACAAGCTAATAGAAAAGTTACATAATACAGAAACTTGGACCTACACAATGAAGGGCACCAGAAGTGAAAAACTAGAGGGTTAAGGAAGAAATTATTTTCCTCATTTGTAAATCTGTACATAACTGATGATTTAAAGCAAAAATAACAAAACACCGTGAGGGCTATGATAAATGTAGAAGTAAAATATTTGACAAAAATGGCACAAAACATGGGAGAGTGGACATGGAAGTGTATTGGCAGAAGGTTCTTACACATTATTTGTGAGTTGAAATACTATTTGAAGGTACACTGTGATAAGTTTAAGATGCAAAGTATGAAGCAACTCCCAAAAATAAAAATAAGAGGTATACTTAAGAAGACAACGGTGAAGGTAAAATAGAATCCTAAAACATGTTTAATTAATTCAAAGAAGACAGAAAAGGGGAATAAAGAAAAGTTGGAATAAACAAAAAACAAATAGTAACCACAGTGATAATTATACTGAATGTAAATAGTATAAGTGTTCCAATTAAAAAGAAGCGGTTGTCAGATTGGATAAATAAAGAAGACAATTATTTATAAGAAACCTATCTTAAATCTAAAGACACAAATAGGTTAAAAATAAAAGGATGAAAAATACATACTATGGAAACATTAATCCTAAGAAAGCCAGAGTGGCTATATCAATGTTAGCCAAAATGGATCTCAGAACAAAGACATTTCATAATGACAGATGGGTTAATACATCAAGAAGACACAATAATCTTAAGTGTGTATACAGCTAATAACAGAGCACAAAAACCCATGAAGCAAAAACTGGTAGAATTGAAAGAAAACGCAAATCCCACAATTATAGGACCCTTATTGTATTCTATAATTCAGTTGTAAGTAGACCAAAAAAAAAATCAGCAAGGATACAGATCTTAGCAAGATAATCAACAAACCTGACCTAACTGATTTTTATAAATGAATACCCATACTTTCCAAAAACTCACAGAGAATTCGCCAAGACAGATCATCAAATTTAAAAGAACTGAAATCATAGACTCTATTCTCTAACCACACAAAAATAAATTAGAACTCAATAAGAGAAAAAGATCTAGGAAAAATACACCTAGTTAGTGTTTATCTAGACTTCTAAATAAATCTTGGATCAGAGAAAAAATCACAAGGGAAATCAGAAAAAAACAGATAAAGAAGTGCTTAGAGGGAAATGTATAGCTTTCACTGGTATTTTATTTAGGAAAAAAAAAAAAGGTCCAAAATCAGTTATCAGCTATTTAAGTTTCAATCTTCTTTTTTTTTTTTTTCTTTTTTTTTTTTTGAGACGGAGTTTCGCCCTTGTTGCCCAGGTTTGAGTGCAATGGCACGATCTCAGCTCACTGCAGGCTCCACCTCCCAGGTTCAAGCAATTCTGCTGCCTCAGCCTCCCGAGTAGCTGGGATTGCAGGCACCCACCACCACGCCTAGCTAATTGTTTGTATTTTTAATAGAGACAGGGTTTTGCCGTGTTGGCCAGCCTGGTCTCGAACTCCTGGCCTCAGGTGATACGCCCGCCTCAGCCTCCCAAAGTGCTGGGATTACAGAGGTGAGCCACCATGCCTGGCCAAGTTTCAATCTTATGAAGCTAGCAGAAGAGTAAATTACATCCAAAGAAAGTAAACCAATGGCAATTAAAAAAAAAAAAAAAAAAAAAAGCAGAAACCAATAAAATAGAAAATGGAAAAACAGAAAGTCAACAAAAACTTTTTAAAAGGTCAATAAAATGGATAAACCTCTACTACCTATTATAGATTGAGCAAAATGAATTCTAGATTGAGCCAAAAAAAAAAGGAGATAGACACAAATTATGAATATCAGACATGAAAGAGGGCATATCACTGCAAATCCTACAGACATTTAAAGAAATAAGAGAATATTTTGAACATTATGCCAATAAATTCAAAAACTTGAATGGACAAATTTATTGATAGATACAAATTACTAAAACTGACTCAGAAACAGAAAATGTGAATAATACTATATTCATTTTAAAAATCAAATTTAAAAGTAAAAATCTTCCCAAAACTAACATATAAGGGCAAGATGGCTTCCGTGGTGAATTCTATCAAAAATTTAAGGAAGAAGTAATACCAATACTTCCCAACTCATTTTATAAAGCCAACATTACCCTGATATCAAAGCCAGATAAAGACATTACAAAAAACTATAGACCAATATTCTTGTGAACATAGATGCAAAGAATCCTTAACAAAATTTAGCAAATCAAACCTAACAACTGTAAAAAATGAGGCCTACACTATGACCAAGCGCGTTTTATTACACTAATTTACAGTCAGGCCAACATTCAAAAACTAATCAATGTAATTTACCATATCAACAGGATATAGGAGAAGAAACATATAATTCTACCAAGGAATGCAGTAAAATTTTAAATATAAAATCCAACAACTACTCATTATAAAAATGTTCAGCCAACTAGCCATAGAAGGAAAGTTCTTTAGCCTGACAAAAGGGCATACACAGAACACCTAGCACAAATTTCATACGGAACAGTGAGGGATCAGAATGTTTTCCACCACAAGGTTGTGAACAAGGCAAGGGTATCCACTCTCATCACTCTAATTCAGCCTTGTACTGCATGAAAGGTAAACACTGTAAAGGAAGAAATAAAATAGTATTTTCCATGGAATGAACAACATACAACTTTGTGTACTTAGAAAGCCCTGAAGAAACTTCAAAAGTATCAGCTAGAACCAATAAGTGATTTAGCAAGTCGCAGGTTACAGGGTAAACATACAAAAATGAATTCTATTTCTACAATAGTAACGAATAACTGGAAAATGAAATTATAAGTGGAATCATACAATATCTGTCCCTTTATGACTGGCTTATTTTACTTCACATAATGTCTTCAAGTTTCATCTATGTTGTAGTACATGTCAGAATTTCCTTCCTTTTTAAGGCTCAATAATATTCCATTGTATGTATATACCACATTTTGTTTATTCATTTGTTTATCAGTGGACATTTTGGTTGTTTCCACCTTTTGGCTATTGTTAGTAACACTCCTATGAACATTGGTGTACAAGTATCTGAGTACTTGCTTTCAATTCTTTCGGATATTTGCCTAGAAATGTTATTTCTGGATCATATGGTAATTCTGCATTTAACTTTCAGAGGAATCAGAAACAAGGTTTTTCAGTTAAACACACAGAAAGGAAGAAAATTAGAATGGGCCCTCTAGTACTGGAATGGAACTGGATGTATTGGTATAAACACTCATAATTTTCAGTGTACAGACAGATACAGAAAAAATATATAAATGTATATGTCTATGAGTCTGGGTTTGTGTATGTATTGTGTATATTCTCTAGCTGTCTGCTGAAAGGGCCTGGAGCAGCAACTCCAAAAGCAATGAGCAAAGCTAACTCCCAGAACACAGCGTTTCAATGTTATTTTTCACTAAATGGAACCAGAGTTCCTTGGAGAAATGGCTGAATCCAAGACTAGGGCAGGGAAAATATAAGGTGAGCCTGGAACACTATCTTGTGCCAAAAAATAACGAAGTGTTCCAAGAATGATTGATATATGTCAGAAAGACACAATCAACTTAACTGCCTTCCCATTTGAGTACCAAAACAAATCTTATAATAATTATAACCCACTGAATAAAATGGAAAATCATAAGTCCATAAAGATATAAATGAGTAAATTGAATTTTTTATAAGGACATGTCATTTATATAATTTCAGAGTTCTTCCCCACAAAGTCCTCTTTTATAAAGGCAAAAAGATAACTATAAAGTTATATTTTTTACCTAGCAGATATCATATTAATCAAGTTATTAATCATTAATAATGAGAGAAAATGAAACTGTGTGCCACCTCATAAGATGCAATGAGCAGAAGGCATCACTTCTGTCACATTCCTGCTGAAGATAAATAACCTCAGTCTTATGAGGAGAAAACCCAAATTAAGAGACAGTCTACATAAGCTGTAATATTCTGAAGTGTCAAAATCATGACAGTAAAGGAAAGACTGAGGAAGTGTTCCAGACTGAAGAATTTACTAAAGTGATAACTAAATGCAATGCATAGTTCTGACTGGATTCTTTTGCTTTTATAAAAGCATTATTAAGACAACTGCTAAAATTTAAACTGTTTCTGAGTATTAGATGGCAACAATGAATCAATTTTTTAACCTCCTGATTCTTTTTTTTTTTTTTTTTGAGAGAGTCTCGCACTGTCACCCAGGCTGGAGTGCTGTGGCCGGATCTCAGCTCACTGCAAGCTCCGCCTCCCAGGTTTACGCCATTCTCCTGCCTCAGCCTCCCGAGTAGCTGGGACTACAGGCGCCGCCACCTCGCTCGGCTAGTTTTTTTTTTTTGTAGTTTTTAGTAGAGACGGGGTTTCACCGTGTTAGCCAGGATGGTCTCGATCTCCTGACCTCATGATCCGCCCGTCTCAGCCTCCCAAAGTGCTGGGATTACAGGCTTGAGCCACCGCGCCCGGCCGTCCTCCTGATTCTTATTGGTTATATTGTGATTATGTATAAGAATGCCTTTGCTTATAAGACATAGACACTAAAGTATTTCAAGGTGAGGGAACATCAGGGCAACAACATACTCTCAAATGGCTCAATAAAAAAAAGATGTTTGTATTGTACTTCCAATTTCTCTATAATGTTGTGACAGTCAAACCTTTAAAAAGCTAAAATAACCAAAAGATAAATTTACTGGGCAGACCGTCAATTAAAGAAGTAGTTTTCAAAGGTAAAGTTATCTTTCCATACCCAGTATCCATGAATGAAAACGTTCTACATGACAATTGTAGATACTATTACCACTGAATAGTATTTGCTATACATATTTATTTCATTAATGTATCTACACATCAAGAAAACTTAGAGGAATGGCTGAATTTTGTCAACTTTCGCTGAAATATTCACCAAGTTCACTCAATATGATAAAGAAGATTTGAAATTTTTGAGCATTAAACATTTCCACAATAGAGAACACTACTATGTTTTCTCCAAGCTCTCAAAAAATTATAATTATTGGACCAGGCACAGTGGCTCACTCCTGTAATCCCAGCACTTTGGGAGGCTGAGGCGGGCGGATCATTTGAGGTCAGGAGTTTGAAACACGCCTGGCCAACAAGGCGAAACCCCGTCTCTACTAAAAATAAAAAGAAATTAGACAGGCATGGTGGCAGGCACCTGTAATCCCAGGTACTCGAGAGGCTGAGGCAGGAGAATTGCTTGAACCCAGGAGGTGGAGGTTGCAGTGAGCCAAGATTGCACCACTACACTCCAGCCTGGGTCTTGACAGAGCAAGACTCCAACTCAAAAAAAAAAAAAAAAAAAAAAAAATGCCATAATTATTGGAGCTGAAGGAAACACTCAAGCAATTAGTCATCCACTCTATCATCCTACCCCTAGGTAAATTTGCAGACAAGGCAAGAGATTCACACTAACTCCACTAACCTCTGGCCTAACTTAATCAAGATTAAAAGAGTATTGAACAGGGGTTGGCAAACTTTTTCTCTAAAAGGTCAGAGATTTTCCTGCTGGCTGAACATGAAAAGAAAGAAAAGAAAAATAAATAAATAGAGGGACAGAGAGTAAATATTTTAGGTTTTGTGAGCCATATGGTCTCTATCACAACTACTCAACTTTACTATTATAACACAAAAGTTCCACAGACAATATGTATAAACAAATGTAAAATGCATTCAAAAAAACTTTATTTATAAAAACAGGCAGCAGGCTGTATTCCGCCCATAGGTCATAGTTTGCCAACCACTGGCATAGGAAAAAAGATTACAACAAAAAAGTATCCAACAAAATAGATCTGCTAAATTTTACTATGACTGTGATATATTAGGTGAAAAATAAAAGCTATACACTATAATCTTAATTTTGTGTGTGGGGAGTATACATGTAATATATGTGTAATATATGTAATATATACTACATAACAAATATATGTAATATATACTACAGTATCAACCCCTTTACAGGGGTTGAGCCCTGTAGAACATCTGATTATAGGAGTGAGCCACTGCACTCAGCCCAATAATTACGATTTTTTTGCGAACTTGTAGAAAACATAGTAGTGTTCTCTATGGTGGAAATGTTTACTACATAACAAATATATATATACTTGTAATATATATACTACATAACATATATACTACTACGTAACAAATATGGCAACATATACTACATAACAAAAATGGCAACAAATTCTACTTATCTTTGTATATAAACCCCTTCAAGGTTACTTTGTAGCTCTTTCCACCAAGATGTGAGCTTTACCACTTGAGTCTGGATTTGGTTATGTGATTTGCTTTTGGTGACTGGAACATTAGCAAACCTGACACAAACAGAGACTCAAAAGGCATTTGCACACTGGGGCTTGTTCTCTTGCTGCTCTTGGAACCCTGAGGCCACCACATACACAAACCAGAATTAGCCTGCTAGATGATGAGACAGACCCACCTCATGGTCCCAGCTGACTACCAGTCAACTCCCTGAAGCAGGGCTGCCTTGCTGACTTAACAGCTGACCTGCAGTTGACCACAGACACATGAGTAGGCCACCTGAGATCAGCAGAAGAAATGCCCAGCTGAGCCCAGCCTAAATTGCTGACCCCCACAACAGCAAGCTAAATAAATGGTTGGTTTGTTACAGCAATAGATAACATTGCATGCGTGTGTGCACGCACGTGTGCGCACTTAAGAATAGACAGCAGGCAAAATATCGGGTTGATACTGAGGAGACAGTTTAATTCAAGATTAATGTTAATAATTTAAGTACACATTTTGGTGGTTCCCAAATTTTCTTAGACGATGCTTTTATATTCAGAAAAAAAGTTATTTAGAAATATAAAATTTAGTTCAATATAAAAGAGTATTTTTCATTATTTCCAGTAAATATTGAGTCTAAAAATATGGACATCTTGACTTGATGTCTTTAAATGGATAGATTTTAAGTTCTAACACAGAGTTTGGAGATAAATAGTTATAGGTACATAGAAAACTAAGCAAAGGACAAGACAACTACTAGCACCAAAAAAAAAAAAAAATACTGGTTTGGGGAAAGAACTGTAATCAGTTTTAAATATTTACAGAATTACAATAATACAAATGCCAAATGCTGGGAGGCTAAAGGGGAGAAGTAATGAGAAAGGAGAAAAGGATAGGAGGAAGACAACAGAAAGTATCTAACACTGAAAACTCAAGAGAAAAGCAAAATATGCATGCTACTTCAGAAACTATCAGAATAAAAAGGAAAAATGATTGAAAATTATTTACTTCAGATAGTAGGAATTGGTGAAGAATAGAATTAGGGCAGGGGTCTACTGCTTTTCTGTTTGAAGCCAAGTGGAATTCTTTGACATATTTTTTCACACATACTGTGAAAAAAAATAAAAATTTAAAGAGGAAAAAAAAAGTCCAGGAACCAATCCAAGTACACATAACAATCCAGTATATGATAACAGCAAAACTTCAAAACAGGAAAAATTATTAAGTGACACGGGGACAACTGATCAACTATTTGGGAAAATATGCAATTAGAGCCTGACTTCATACATGCATGAAAATAAATCCCATAAACAAGAGAGTTAAATGCACAAACAAAACTATAAAAGAACTATTAAAAATATCCTTATAAATTTATAGAAAAGGATCTAGAAAGATCCTCATGAAAGTGTTCATGGTGTTTGCTTCTGGGAAGCAGAAAGGGGGATGGGATTAATATAAAGGAGAACATTTTAATTTTTATTCTCTATCGGTGTTTATAATGTTAAAGGTTTTTCAAAAAATGTTATTACTCTTTTTTTTTTTTGAGACAGGGTTTCGCTCTGTCACCCAAGCTGGAACGCAGTGGCATGATCACAGGTCACTGTAACCTCCACCTCCCAGATCCAAGCAATCCTTCTGCCTCAGCCTCCTGAGTAGCTGGGACCACAGTCATGAGCCACCACACCCAGCTAATTTTGTTTGTTTGTTTTTTGTAGAGACAGGGTCTCGCTATGTTGCCCAGGCTGAACTCAAACTCCTGGGCTCAAGTGATCAGCCTACCTCAGCCTCCCCAAGTGCTGGGATTACAGGCATAAGCCACCATGATTGGCCAAAACAATTTTTAAATCTGCATTAAGTCACCTGTATTTAACAATACTGTCATACCCTCTTAAGTATAAGGATCTGAGTAAAAATTGTGAGCTACAAGAAATAGTGGTCCCAGCACTTTGGGAGTCCGAGACAGGCGGATCACGAGGTCAGGAGATCGAGACCATCCTGGCGAACACGGTGAAAACCCGTCTCTACTAAAAAAAAATACAAAAAACTAGCCGGGCGAGGTGGCGGGCGCCTGTAGTCCCAGCTACTCGGGAGGCTGAGGCAGGAGAATGGCGTGAACCTGGGAGGCGGAGCTTGCAGTGAGCTGAGATCCCGCCACTGCACTCCAGCCCGGGAGACAGAGCGAGACTCCGTCTCAAAAAAAAAAAAAAAAAAAAAAAAAGAAATAGTGGTGAATCATGCATCTACTTAACTATGGTCATTTCTTTCATTCATTTATTCAACAAATAATACGAGTAGTTACTAAGTGCAGGCTCTGTGCCAGATGCTGGTTATCAAAAATTGAAAAAAAGAGACATTGCACTTGTCCTTATAGTCAGTCTGGTAATGAGGCAAACAAAACAGTTAAACCTACAAATAAATAAATAATTATAAATTTCAGTAAGCATTGTAAAGAAAAAAGACAGGGCCTTGAGACACTAAAAGAGGGACGAATCTTGAATAAATTACCTACACGGTAATGCATATAACATGACCTGTAACAGTATAAAAATGAACTGTCATCAAAAAGTCATCTGGCAGAGTTTATTCAGAGACAGAATAGTGAGGTGGTTTAGAGGACCAATTCCAGAGTCAGACTGCCTGGGTTTTAATCCAGCTTCTACTCACCAGGTTTGTGACATGAACAAGTTATTTAAATACTCTGTGCCTCAGTTTCCTCAGGTATAATTGGGAAAAATATTAATACCTTCCTGATAGGGTTGTTATAAAGACTGAGTTAAATTCTTTTATTTTGAAAACTGTCAAACCCAAAGAAAAGTTAAAAGAACATGACAATAAGCATCAACTCACATGAACCTGTATTTGCCAGGTGAATTAATATTTCTAAAGTGCTTAGAAGAGTGTCTGGCATATAACACAGTAAGCATCAGTATCACCATATATATGCAGTTGTGTTAAATAGCTATTTTAAATAAAAGTAAATTAAAAGCATAAATTAAAAGAAAGAAGGGTAGGAAGGAAGAAACAATGGGGTATGGGAGGAAGAAAAAGGAAAAACAAAATAGCCTAAGGATCACCCCAGTGTTAACACTTTGTAAGAAGGTCAACAGCGCACTCTGCTGGACCCAAGTGTCTTCCACACACCAGGCCCAAGTTATGAATTAAAATAATATGCTACTGCTATATTAAATCAAATATAATTACTTTAATTAAAGTATATAAAGAATGTTAGCATTTATTTATGAATAAATAAAAAGCAGGTATAAGCATAAGAATGTATTTGAAGACAACCCTATCTATTGTGAGGGTTTACTAAAAAAATGAACAGAATATAAATAAGTCTAGAGAAAATGATTAGGAATGATAGAACAAAATAATTTCAAAATGTTAACATACTATTCTAAAAAACAATGTTTTTCTTAACTATATTTTGACCATGTGGAGGCAGATGCCTCATTAGATCTTTGACATATGAATTGTCAGATTAAGAAAATGAATCTAAACTGTAAGGAAAGGGATCAAGCAGTGGACACCAGAAAGTTAATCATATAAGAAAAGGTACTGACACTATTTTCCGACTTGAAAAGAAAGTCAGGAGACTAGAAATGATAGAAAAATAAAGAGACAACTGTCTAATTCTCCAATCCACTGGGTGGAAACTAAATTATTTTCATACAAACTAAAAAAATTTGAAGAACCTAAAAAGTTTAATGTCAAATTCAGGGGAAAACAGAAATCATCAAACTAATTTATCATTTAATTTATGGAAGAAGATATGTCAAAAGTAATGCAACTGCAGATTTGAAAAACGTGAGGATTCTAAGACTTACACCTTTGCAGGGATAAGAGAACTAAACTATTAATTTATGAATTCAAATAAATATTTTTATTTAAAAACAATACTGTAGTCCCTAGTATCATATAATAAAAAGCAAGACAGGAAAAGCATCCTTAGAATTTAAAGGTGCTAGAATTCAATTAGATATAAAGTATCTCCTGACCTCGTGATCTGCCCACCTTGGCCTCCCAAAGTGCTGGGATTACAGGCGTGAGCCACCATCCTGGCTAACACGGTGAAACCCCGTCTCTACTAAAAATACAAAATATTAGCCGAACGTGGTGGCAGGCACCTGTAGTCCCAGCTACTCGGGAGGCTGAGGCAGGAGAATGGCGTGAACCTGGGAAGTGGAGCTTTCAGTGAGCCAAGACCCGCCACTGCACTCCAGCCTGGGGGACAGAGCGAGACTCCGTCTCAAAAAAAAAAAAAAAAAAAAAAGATACAAGGTATCATTAAATCCAGTCCCACATTCTTTTTCCTTCCATATAAAGGAACTGGTTTTGACAAAAAAGTTACTTACCCAAGTCTCTCAATTTACTATAAAATATATATATATATATAAAGGTTGGAGCCAAAACCTTGATTTTTGCTAAGGCACCAACAGTTTTACCCATTCTTGGTTTTGTACTACCAGTACAAATGTCAAGACAATCCAAAAGGCAATAACATTTTTCCTTTTTTTTTTTTTTTTGAGACGGGGTCTCACTCTGTCATCCAGGCTGGAGTGCAGTGGTGCAATCTTGGCTCAGTGCAACCTTTGCCTCCTGGGCTCAAGCCATCCTTCCACCTGAGCCTCCCCAGTAGCTGGGACTACAAGTGCACACCCCAACACCCAACTAATTTTTGTATTTTTTATAGAATCAGGGTTTCGCCATGTTGCCCAGGTTGGTCTCAAACTCGTGAACTCAAGTGATCCACCCACCTTGGCCTCCCGAAGTGCTGGGATTACAGGCGTGAGCCACCACGCCTGGCCTACAACATCTTAATGTTATTACAAAAATAATTTTCGCCTCACAGACCACCCCCCCAAAAAATTTCAATATCTGGAACTCCCTGGACTCCTCCTTGAGAACTGTTGCCCTAAGGATCCTGAAAGAACTTTAAGGAGTTGGAGAGTTTACAAACATTAAAATACAGAACAGAAAAAATGACTTTCAGATCTCTCTCTAGTCCAATTCTCTTATTTTATAAATGAGGAACTGAGGCATAGATGAATAGACTTTGCCATCCCACACATTAGTAACAGATGTGACAGCATTGAGGACTTCTGAGTTGGTTTCTACTGTCTTTTGTATTACACTCTTCTTCCTCTTTTGTCAAAAATTGATTAAAAAATTCCATATGTTCCTTCTTTAAAACTAAACAATGGCATTAATACATACTTTCCGTGGAGAAAAGGAGTTTATCTTTCCCGATGGGGAGTTGAGTTTTACAGTCTTTCCTGAATCAACTTTTGCATCCAAATTGTGTACTTCCGTTCCAAAGCAATGACGTTTTCTAATCTGTAAACACAGAACCAAAATGAAGTTTAAGGTAAACTAGAAGTTTAACTGGCTAGTTGTTCTCAAAGGCCAAAACAGCTCTATGTATTTTTTTTCTGCATCCAAAAATAGACTATTTCTAACCAGCAATAATAAAACAAATTTTAAAAATGCAAATAAGCACCTAATTACAACACTTAAATGAAATAGAACATAGTAACGACTCATGAATCTTAGCCAAACTATCTTTAATTAGTGATGTATCAAAATTAGAGTATTGTAAAATGAACTTCTCATAAAATAGTCCCATCATATGGACATCAAATATAGTATTATTGCAAAGTCCAATCACATATCTAATTGGAAAATAAATCAAAATTTAAGCATAATTCTACACTGAAAAGAACTCAGAATAAAACTTTTAATGTAAATAGTCATGATTTCCTACAGGATGGAATAAATTACTCGATTACTATTATTACTGTTACTTCCTAGATATTTGATAAACCAAGTTGTCTTTGACTAAAATTCTTTTATAAATATCACTGTTTTCTTTCCAAACTGTATCCATGCTTTTTCCTACTTGTGAAAGATCTATTCACTAACGTTATAATTGGGGAGAAAAGCATTTCTATTGGTAATCTCATTCCTGCCAAAAATGAAATGAGAACCAATGAAGTGAGGGAATAAATGTTTTATGTTGAGCCCTACCTGAGGACATGCAACTCTACGCACACATTTTGTCAGGGGGAAATCTCTATAGGTTCACACCTCATTTGCCATTGGTACTTTGATAAAAATAAACTAGTTCATTCTATTTCTAAAAACAAGGCTGAATTATAGAAATTTATAAAGATTGTGAGTTGAACAGTTAAACTACGTAAGAATGCAAGAACCTCGAGTATACTCAATTAAAAGTACCCAGTTACTTACCTACAAATAACATCCTAATTAATAATTTTTTTTAATTTTATGTTTTTATTTATTTATTTTTTAGAGACAGGGTCTTGCTCTGTCACCGAGGTTGAAGCATAATTGCATGATCTTAGCTCACGACAGCCTTGAACTCCTAGGCTTGAGCAATCCTCCTACCTCAGCCTCCCAAGTAGCTGGGACTACAGGCTCATGCCACCACACCCGGCTCTTTTTTTATTTTTATTTTTGTGTGGAGAAGGGAGTCTTGCTATGTCACCCAGGCTATTCTCAAACTGCTGGACTCAAGAGATCCTCCCACCTCAGCCTCCCAAAGTGCTGGGATTACAGTCGTGAGCCACTGCATTCAGCCTAATAATTGTCTTTTTTATTTGTAACTAAATCTATTAAAATCCTAGCCTTCCTATCTCACTGCCATGAATTCTGAGAAAATACTGTGTTCATCTACATCCAAATTTCATTTCAAATATCTGGTAATTTGGCCGGGCGTGGTGGCTCGCGTCTGTAATCCCAGCACTTTGGGAGGCCGAGGTGGGTGGATCACGAGGTCAGGAGTTTGAGACCAGCCTGACCAACATGGTAAAAACCCATTTCTACTAAAAATACAAAAATTAGCTGGGCCTGGTGGTGCGCGCCTGTAATCCCAGCTACTCGGAAGGCTGAGGCAGGAGAATTGCTTGAATCCAGGAGGTGGAGTTGCGGTGAGCCGAGATTGGGCCACTGCACTCCATTCTAAGCAACACAGTGAGACTCCGTCTCAAAAAAATAATAATAATTATTATTATAATTATATATATGGTAATTCAAGCCTTTTAGTAATTTTTATAAATAAATGTGCATATTTTATCATGTATCAATCTTAAAATTTCAGTAAGAATACATCTTGCCATTACATTAAAACTATCAATTCCAAAACATCCATAACATTAATAATCATACCAAAGGTATTTTAGCCAAAAGAAAATGCTATTTTAAGATAAAAACAATAGAGGAGTTAAAAAGTGCAAAGTAGTATATCACTAAGATATGCCTTAAGTAAATATTTTGCTATCAAATTCCTCATATATAAGAAACACCATGCAGTTTCACTTGAATGACATGTTACTGTGAATAATCTGCTATAATAACAAACTCCTTTGTAACAAGTAACTCTACAAAATGAAATTACAACAAATTACCATTTAATTTATGGCTGTCACATGACCCAACTAATCTCTACAAGTGTATTAAAAACTTGATACTTGACTACCATGTTCAGCTGTAACTAACTGGATTATTTCACTGCCAATAAACTCTGTTTACCTGCTGTGTAGTTTCTAAGGGTCGAATTCTTTTCTTCTCTACTTGAAAATCATCATTTTCATCTCTGTATATGGATGCCTGCTTCTTAGCAGATAACTTTGCAGCCAGAGTGGTTTTTTCAGGGGAGTCTTATATAAGAAGTAATAAAAAAAAAATAGCATAAGTAACTTACATGTAGGCAGTTTTTCTAGAAGAAAACTGGAACCAGGATGTAAGGTTTATTTCTAGAAATTTCATACCATAATCTAAAACATGAAACTTAAACGTGTTTAAAAAGCACTTCTCTACCATTCAGTTTACTTTATCAAAGATCTTGAGAAACATGCTTTCAATAGGAAAAGTCCAATTTGATTTTTTAAATAGCTTTATGTACTTGTAGACTACTCCCAATAACATGATTTAACATGTATAACTGCAAGGATCTCTGAAGAAAATAATTTCATGTCTGTATAAATCTTTCTTTACAGTATCAACATATCTTTCCTATTAAGTTTCTCCACGTTCTTTAGACCAAAAACATTGATTATAGAATCAAGCTCATATAATCTGTCTTTTAATCTCATAATCCTGAAAGCTCCTTCTCAAGGTCATCAAGGACCTCTTAATCACCAAATAACATTAATTATCCCAATCTTACAAATGTGAACACTAGGTTTTTAAAAGTCCAGTAGTTTGCCCAGTATCATATGGTTATTAAATGGTAGAGCTTGGATGTGACTGAATCCTGCTGTGTGACTCCAACATCCATATATGTAACCTCTTAGGCATACAGTCAAACACTGTCTTCTTGGAACATAGCAAACACATTTTCTTCTTCCTTAATGTCTGTAACACTGTTCTTAACTATTCTCATACATTAGTTTCTCCCTTTTCCTAAGTATAAATATTCTTAAAGGTAACCTCCTTTCTCTTTGCTTCTCTCTAAACATTCTCTCTACTCCCATGGCTTGAACTAATTTAACAATCTTTTTTTTTTTTTTTTTTTTTTGAGATGGAGTTTCCCTCTTGTTGCCCAGGCTGAAGTGCAATGGTATGATCTCAGCTCACCACAATCTCCACCTCCCGGATTCAAGCGATTCTCCTGCCTCAGCCTCCTGAGTAGCTGGGATTATAGGCACGTGCCACCACACCCAGCTAATTTTGTATTTTTAGTAGAGACGGGGTTTCTCCATGTTGGTCAGGCTAGTCTCGAACACCTGACCTCTGGCGATCCACCCACCTCAGCCTCCCAAAGTGTTGGGATTACAGGCGTTAGCCACCGTACCTGGCCAACAATCATTTATTACATTGAGTCTATCCCATGGCCAGACACCACGGAAAAAACAGTGAAAAAGAGAATCCTTGGCCCTAAAGGATTTACAGCAGAGAAAGACCTACATGAGCAGGTCCAATACTGTTTTCAAAAAACAAGTTTGAGGCTGGCCCCACTGGCTCACGCCTTTAATCCCAGCACTTTGGAAGGCCGAGGCGAGAGGATCACTTGAGCCCAGGAGTGATCTGCCTGGGCAACATGGCGAAATCCCATCTCTATTAAAAATACGAAAATTAGCTGTGCAAGGTGGTGCAGACCTATAATCCCAGCTCCTCAGGAGGTTGAGGCATGAGAATCCCTTGAATCTGGGAGGCAGAGGTTGCAATGAGCTGAGATCACGCCACGGCACCCCAGCCTGTGTGACAGAACAAGACTCTGTCTCCAAAAAAAAAAAAAAGAAAGCTTGAGATTACATAAACTCGGAAATGAAACTATGCCACACAGCACTGATCTTCAAGCTTTTTCTAAAGTGTAGGACTATTTTCTTTTTAAAGAAATGTTGCAGCTGGGCACAGTGGCTCACACCTGTAATCCCAGCACTTTGGGAGGCCGAGGCAGGTGGATCACCTGAGGCCAGGAGTTTGAGACCAGCCTGGCCAACCTGGTGAAACCCCGTCTCTGCTAAAAATACAAAAATTAGCTGGACATGGTGGCGCACGCCTGTAATCCCAGCTACTTGGGAGGCTGAGGCAGGAGAATCACTTGAATCTGGGAGGCAGAGGCTGCAGTGAGCCAAAATCGTGCCACTGCACTCCAGCCTAGGTGACAGAAAGAGACTCCATCTCAAAAAAGAAAAAAAAAAAAGAAATGTTGCTTAAAATTTCCAAAATAGGGATGAAAGACCTAGAACTTCCCTGATCCACTTTCCCCCTTCCCTTACAAGTCATGTTTCTTTCTTTATAAGGTTCTTAGAAACAGTTTGAAAACCACTATACTCTAAAAATCCTAATAGTTTTGCCTTTCAGAAGTAAGTCTTTAATGTACCTAGAATGGATTTTTGTATATGGTATAAAGTAGGGCTCCAATTTCAATTTTTTCCATATGGACATCTAATAGGCCCAGCACCACCCCCAAGTTGTTCCTTTCCCCTACAAGCTATAGGGGCACTTCTATAAAAATATCAAGTTTCTGGATACATGTGGGACTGAATTAGGGTTCTCTATATTTATATTTATATGGATCTATCACTGTGCTAACCTCAGGCTATCTTAATTACTCTATATTTACATACAATAAATCAGTATATTTGGCAGATCAAATATCTCGCTTTGACCTGCTTTTTCAAAACTGTCCTGGCTATCTTTAGTCCTTTGCATTTCCATATATATTTTAGGTAGGACAGGTAATTTTGAGCTCCGCGTGTCCAGGCAACCAATAACATAACCACAAAATAAACCTAGATCAGTGATTCTTAACCGGGCCAATTTTAACACCACCACTTCTCATCCCAAACATACCAGGCAATGTCTGGAGACATTTTTGGTTGTCACAAAGAGTGGAGGTGGAAACACTACTAGCATCCAGTGCATAAAGGCCAGGGGTATTGCTAAACATCTCACAAAGGAGAGCTCCTACAACAAAGAGTTATCCCACTCAAAATGTTAATAGTGCCACTGTGGAGAAACGCTGTCCCAAATAAATAAGGGGCAAACTGACATGAGCCCATCAAGAGGGTAGGGAACGCCCACCCAAAATGATCATTTAGTTTTAAAAACTGAACTGCCATGTGCCAAATAAGGGTAACCCCAATTCATAAAAATAAAAATCATATTATCATCACATACAAAAAGGCTTATCTTCCTGGTCTTTATAGCAAGGGAGTTTGGAGGAAGTTCATCAAAGGGGTAAAATCTTTAAGATACAAAGTTAAAAAGAAAGAAGATATCTCCCAGTTATGTTTTTTAAAATCTTTTTTTTTTTTTTTTTTGAGACGGAGTCTTGCTCTGTCGCCCAGGCTGGAGTGCAGTGGCTGGATCTCAGCTCACTGCAAGCTCCGCCTCCCGGGTTCACGCCATTCTCCTGCCTCAGCCTCCCGAGTAGCTGGGACCACAGGCGCCGGCCACCTCGCCCGGCTAATTTTTTGTATTTTTAGTAGAGACGGGGTTTCACCGTGTTAGTCAGGATGGTCTCGATCTCCTGACCTCGTGATCCGCCCGTCTCGGCCTCCCAAAGTGCTGGGATTACAGGCTTGAGCCACCGCGCCCGGCCTGTTTTTTAAAATCTTTAAGAAACCTAAGAAATGCCCAATAGAAAAATGGAGGCTGGGCACGGTGGCTCACGCCTGTAATCCAAGCACTTTGGGAGGCTGAGGCGAACGATCATTTGAGGTCAGGAGTTTGAGATCAGCCTGGCCAACATGGTGAAACTCCATTTCTACTAAAAATACAAAAATTAGCTGGGCATGGTGGCGGGTGCCTGTAATCCCAGCTACTCAGGAGGCTGAGGCAGGAGAATTGCCTGAGCCTGGGAGGTGGTGGGTGCAGTGAGCTGAGATCGCACTACCGCACTCCAGCCTGAGTGACAGAGTGAGACTCCACTTCAAATAAAAAAGAAAAGAAAAAGTGCAAACAACTTGATTAGGCAATTCACTAAAGAGGGTATCCAAACGACCAATAAACATATGAAGTCACCAGAGAAATACTAACTAAAACCCAATGAGAATACCACACATACACAAGAATGACTAACACTTTTTTTTAAACTATAAATATCCAGTACTAACAAAAATGGTGAATAACTTTCATATACTGCTGCAGGGGTTGGAGGGATCTGAGCAGGGACGCATAAATTGGTTCAACCACTTTAGAAAATGTTGTCAGTATCTACTATAGATATGTATATACTATGTATACATATGTAAACATATGTATATACTATGACCAGGAATGTGTCTATAGACAATACTTACCTATTTGCACTCCTTTGAACAAGAATGTTCATAACAGCACTATTAAACAATACTGAAAACAACCCAATGCCTAACAACTGTAGAACAGATTAATAAACTGTGGTAGATTCATACAAGGAAATAATACACAAAAACAAGAAGTAATATTATATGCAACAGCATGAATGAATCTCACACAAATAAAACATTAAGCAAAAGACAGACACAAGAGTACATATATAATTCTATTTCTTTTTTTTTTGAGACGGAGTTTCACTCTATTTCTATAAAAGGGCAAAACTCATCAATGGTCACAGGAGGACAAGAATTACCTATGGAAAGAAGAGACAGTGACTGAAAAAGAAGATGAAAAGGGCCTCTGGGGTGTTGGTAATGCCTTTTTTTTTTTAATCTATGTAGTAGTTATGACAGTGAAAATTCATCAAGCTATATACTTAGGATTTGCATTTTTCTATATTTAGGTTACAGATTAAAGGATTTACTTACAAATATAAAGAGGGTATCAGAATACAACCTTGATTTTTCCCATTTAGACTATTCTAAATAACACTGACTCACAGTAATGTCAAAATCAAGTTGTGTACATATGGATAACTCATTTTTGATAAAGACACAAAGGCAATGTGGTGGATAAAGGATAGCCTTTTCAATATATGGTGCTGAACAACTGGATAGCCACATGCAAAAAAATGAACTTGAATCCATACCTTGCACCATATACACACATTAACTCAAAATGGATCTTAGACCTAAATGTAAAACCTAAAATTTTATCTGATCAAAGGCTTGTATTCAAAATGTTTAAAGAAGTTTAAATAAGAAAACTATCGCCGGGCACGGTGGCTCACACCTGTAATCCCAGCACTCTGGGAGGCCGAGGCGGGCGGATCACGAGGTCAGGAGATCGAGACCATCCTGGCTAACACAGTGAAACCCTGTCTCTACTAAAAAATACAAAAAAGTAGTTTGGCGTGGTGGCGGGCGCCTGTAGTCCCAGCTAATCGGGAGGCTGAGGCAGAAGAATGGCGTGAACCCAGGAGGCGGAGCTTGCAGTGAGCCGAGATCGCCCCACCGCACTCCAGCCTGGGCAACAGAGCGAGACTCCGTCACAAAAAAAAAAAAAAAGAAAGAAAGAAAACTAATAAAACATAGGCAATTATTTGAACACACATATCATCAAACAAGATACACAGATAGCTAATAAGAACATGAAAATATGAGAAATAAAAATTAAAACCACAATAAGATACCACTCCATGCCTAATAGGGTAGCTAAAATTAGGGCCAGGTGTGATGGCTCATGTTTATAATCCCAGTGCTTTGGGCGGCTGAAGAAGACAGATCACTTGAGCATAGGAGTTCAAGACAAGCCCGGGGAACATGGTAAAACCAACAAAAACTACAAAAATTAGCCAGGTGTGGTGATGCATGCCTGTAGTCCCAGCTACTCGGGAGTCTGAAGTGTGAGGATCACTTGACCCTGGGAGGCACAGGTTGCAATGAGCCAAAAGAGCCAAGATCACAGTACTGCACCCAGCCTGGGCAACAGTGAAACTCTATCTCCAAAAGAAAAAAAGAATGGCTAAAATTAAAAGGACTGACCATACCAAGTGTACACAAGGACGTGAAAAAACTGGAACTCTCATAACTGCTGATGGGAATGTAAAATGGTATGACCACTTCATGAAACAGTTTGGA
The DNA here is from genome assembly GCF_002776525.5 of Piliocolobus tephrosceles. Classification (NCBI taxonomy): domain Eukaryota; kingdom Metazoa; phylum Chordata; class Mammalia; order Primates; family Cercopithecidae; genus Piliocolobus; species Piliocolobus tephrosceles. Next base: position 33,628,430 of record NC_045449.1, read on the forward strand.
AATTTCTTAAAAAGTTGGCCAGGCATGGTGGCTTATGCCTGTAATCCCAACACTTTGTGAGGCCCAGATGGGTGGATCACTTGAGGTCAGGAGTTTGAGACCAGCCTGACCAACATGGTGAAACCCTATCTCTACTAAAAATACAAAAATTAGCCAGGCGTGGTGGCACATTCCTGTAATCCCAGCTACTTGGGAGGCTGAGGCAGGAGAATCGCTTGAACCCAAGAGGCAGAGGTTGTAGTGAGTTGAGAAAAAGTTAAACATACATACCTACAAAGCAATCTGGTCATTCTGCTCCTAGTATTCACCCAAGAGAAATGAAACATACATCCATACAAAGATGTAGACACAAATGTTCATAGTATCTGTCTTTGTAATAGCCCAGAACTAGCAATAACCCAAATATATGTAAACAGCTAATTAGATAACCAATTTGTGGTATATCCATGCACTCTTAATCAGAAATAAAAAAAAACAATTAATATATTAATATATGCAACAACATGGAGGAATCTCAAAATAATTGTCATAAGTGAAAGAAGCCAGACAAAATAAGTACACATCTTGTGTGAATCCATTTATATAAACTAAAGAAAATGCAAACTAATCTATAGTAACAAAAAGCAGATAGGTGGTTGGATAGGGAGGTTACTCATGGAGGGGTGGGAAGGAGGGATAACAAAGGTCCTGAGAAAACTTTTGGGGAAAGTGAGCATGTTTAAAAAACTTTGGAGAAAGTGAATACAGGGTTGGTGCGTATGTTCACTATCTTGATTCTGGTGAAAGTTTCATGGAGGTACATATGTCAAAATGTATCAAAGTGTACCATTTAGGCTGGGCCTGGAGGCTCATACCTATAATCCCAGCACTTTGGGAGGCCGAGGCAGGTGGGTCACTTGAGGTCAGGAGTTCAAGACCAGCCTGGCCAACATGATAAAACCCTGTCCCTACTAAAAATACAAAAAATTAGCTGGGCGTGGTGGCAGGCGCCTGTAATCCCAATTACTTGGGAGGCTGAGGCAGGAGAATTGCTCGAACCCAGGAGGTGAAGGTTGCAGTGAGCCGAGGTCACACCACTGTGCTCCAGCCCGGGCAACAGAGCAAGATTCTGTCTCAAAAAAAAAGTGTACCATTTAAATATACGCAATTTGTTATGTCAAGTAAACCTCAATAAAGCTGTTTTTAAAATGTTGTATATAAATATTATACACGAGAATTCCTATAATTAGCTGAAAATTAATCCCAGTCATTCCTAACAACAAATATTTATCTAGCACCTACCATATGCCAGGTACCCTGCTAGAGTTCTAGGGATACAATGGTAAGCAAATTGACAATATTCCAAACCTCATGAAATATATAGTCTGCCAAGGAAGCAGAGATTAATAAAAGATTTAGATAGACACATATAATACAAACTGTAACAAGTGCTATAAAGGAAAGGTACACAATGAGAAGACAGACTATAATAGGGAAATCAAATCTACTCTGACAGAAAAATCAGTGATGGATACCCCAAGAAAGTCACATGTAAACTGAGGAAGAAAAGGATAAGTTGAAGATGGAACTTTGCTCAGAAAAGACAGTAATAGAAGCAAAGGCTCTGAGGAAAGAGAAAGCATAAATCTTTGAAGGAAAGGAAAGAAATCCAAAAGGCCAAAATCAAAACAATGTAGACAACACTATTGGTCACCTATTTAACAACTATTCCACTCCTCTTTCCTCATTCCCACCGGAAGTTCAATTATCTACCGTCCTTTGTATGGTTATGTGCTTTAGAGGAAGGTGACTCCATCCTTGATTTTAGGAAATGGATACTGTTTGTTTTGACTTAAGTCAATCATGGCAACCTGTGTCTCCCTGCCAGTGACTAGTAAAGGAATAGCATGAGTAAAAGCAGAAAAAAAGGGTTATTGGATGCTCTAAACAAGAAATGGTAGTTTGGACTATGGAAGTACCAATGGATATGGAGATGTGCATGAAGAAATAAGAAAGGGCAAAGTTTCCACTTTCTTTCCCTAGTTTCTTAGGTAGGTAATAGTCTATCCTTTCTATATAGTCAAAAGCAGGAGAAATATTTTTTAAATTTATTATTAATACTTTTATGTTACTCTTAATATATTTCTCTAAAATTAGTAAAAATTATTTAAAGATCACACATAAACATACCTGATTTTCATGTAGGATACTGGTCTCAGAATGCCAGGCAAACTTATCAAGAATGGATCAATGAGGCTAATTAGATTTGTCTTAGGATACAAACATTGTTTTATAGAATTCTAACATACAATTAACAATACTGGCTACAAATAACATCAATTTTGGAAAATCATTTATTTTGCATTGCCTTCGTTAAAAAATTATTTAGGCCAACAAAATGTCTCAATAAATTAAAAGTCAAACCAAGAATTTAAAAACATCTAAGGATTTTTGACCACTCTATGTTATTTTAAAATAATTCCAGAGAAACTAGAGATATATAATCAGTTATACTAACCAAACTTATATAAATTAGGGCTTATAACAGTAATAATTAAGACTGTTATTACAGATATCAACTGACCCAGACAAAATATAAATTACCTTGACAAGTTAATGAAGTACTATTTCTTTCAGAAGGTGGTGTGCTTGGATAGTTGAAATGACGTGAAGTTCCTTGGTTCATGTCATTGTTTGTAAAATCTTTTGAATGGCATGTACAACAACATGACAATGGTACTTCAGTTTTTTCACTTACGCCCTCATCTGCTGGCTTCTCTAAAAATGAAAGAACCTCTATTTATAATATATCTAATTAAATAAACATTAATCATTATCTGCAACTAGGGTAAGTAACCAGCCCAGTTCACCCAGGATTGGGAGATTTTCTAAGATACAGGATTTTTAGGGCTAACACTAGGAAGGTACGTGGCAAACCTGGACAAGCTGGTCACTTTATCTGCAGCATCAAATTAGGACAAGAGAGAAATATGCCAAAAACGTTTGGTCGGACACAGTGGCTCATGCCTGTTATGCTAGCAGTTTGGGAGGCTGAGGCGGACACATCAATTGAGGTCAGGAGTTCGAGACCAGTCTGGTCAGTATGGTAAAACCCTGTCTCTACTAAAAACACAAAAATTAGCCAGGCGTGGTGGTGCACGCCTGTAATACTACCTACTCAGGAGGCTGAGGCAGGAGAATCGCTTGCACCCAGGAGGCGGAGGTAGCAATGAGCTGAGATTGCGCCACTACACTCCGCACAGGCAACAGAGCTAGACTCTGTTTCAAAAACAAAAACAAAAACATTTATAGGGAAGTTATCACCCATTTATGTAATCTGTAAACATCTAATAATCTAAGATTAATAATGTAACAAAAGTACAACTACTCAAGTATTCATTAAGATTCATCTAAAATTCAAGAGTGGATTGAAACAAGGACCTAAAGTATATTCTTAATTTTCCCTAAATGAAGAATTTGAAAGTTCAATATATGAAATAATAATCTAACACATAAGGATTAAATCATTCCCCACATTATACTTCTATTTCAAATATAAACTTTTTTTTTTTTTTTTAGATGGAGTCTCGCTCTGTTGCCCAGGCTGGAGTGCAGTGGCGTGATCTCGGCTCACTGCAAGCTCTGCCTCCCAGGTTCCCGCCATTCTCCTGCCTCAGCCTCCCCAGCAGCTGGGACTACAGGTGCCCGCCACCACGCCCAGCTAATTTTTGTATTTTTAGTAGAGACGGGGTTTCACCATGTTAGCCAGGATGGTCTCGATCTCCTGACCTTGTGATCCACCCACCTCGGCCTCCCAAAGTGCTGGGATTACAGGCGTGAGCCACTGCGTCCAGCCAGAAACATGTTTTTGATGTATTAATTCTGATACTTCCATCAAAATACATTTTAAGGTCAAAATTCAAATCAATAAAATAGGTAATTTTAGTGCCTAAATATAATACCAAATTGTAGTAAGTTTACATTGTGTGCCTACCTTGTATACAAATGTACAATTCATACACCCCCAAAAAAGCTAAATAATTTATTTTTAAAAATAATTAGTATTGACATTGTTTTCCCATTTGTACCACATAAATATTTCTAATTCTATTTTCCAGACATCTGCCATTAAGACCTCATGTTAGTACTGATAAACTCATGTTTTCCAAAATTAACATCAGTAAGAATCAAAATGAACAACCAAAAGCTTATGAAATATTTACTTTTTTTTTTTGAGACAGTTTCGCTCCTGTTGCCCAGGCTGAAGTGCAATGGCGCGATCTTGGCTCACTGCGAGATCGCAGTGAACCCAGAATTGCTCCTGGGTTCAAGCAATTCTCCTGCCTCAGCCTCTCGAGTAGCTGGGATTACAGGCACATACCACCTCGCACAGCTAATTTTGTATTTTTAGTAGAGACGGGGTTTCTCCACGTTGGTCAGGCTAGTCTCAAACTCCAAACCTCAGGTGGTCCACCCGCCTTGGCCTCCCAAAGTGCTGGGATTACAGGAGTGAGCCACTGTGCCCCGCCTTAATATATTCTTATTAGTAACAAACATTTCATTTAAAAATGTATATATATACACATGCATACATATATATACATACCATGTTTAACCTCAAATTCTCCTAATACTTTAGGTTAAAGCCATCTAATGTAACTAAAATGTATCCAATATTATATTTCTGATTCACTATATAGTTTATATAGTCTTTCATAAAAGTAAATATTAATAGGCATTTGTTAGCAAACAAAGTAAAAATAGCTTGGCCTGGTGGCTCATGCTTGTAATCCCAACTACTTAAGAGGCTGAAGTAAGAGAATCATTTGAGCCCAGAGGTTGAGTTTACAGTGAGCTATGATCACATCACTATGCCCCATCCTGGGTGACTCCACTCAAAAAAAAAAAAAAAAAAAGGAAAAGTAGTGGGAAGTAATATAAATTCATACAAACAATATTATACTAAAGTTCTGTTTATCTGGCATTTAAACAAGTAGAAAAATCAACTAGAATGCATTATTTTTTATATATTCTATGTGCTAATGTTATGAGAAAGGAACAGATAAGCAAATATATTAAAAGATTTCCCCCCTAAAAAAAGGCAATTAGTATGTGTTATAGCATCATGACAGCCCATCTCTTGCATCTTTTACATACAAATTATCATCTAATTATTTTCATAATGATACCTCTAAGCATCCAAAACTTTGTTTTTTGAGACAGGGTCTCATTCTGTCACCCAGGCTGAAGTGCACAATCACAGCTCTCTGCAACCTCGACCTCCTGGGCTCAAGCAATCCTTCCACCACCTCAGTCTCCCAAAAATTGATTGTCATTTTTTGTAGAGATGGGATCTCACTATGTTGCCCAGGCTGCCAAAAGTCTTTATGTACTTTTCCATTTTTTTTTTTTTTTTTTTTTTGAGACGGAGTCTCGCTCTGTTGCCCAGGCTGGAGTGCAGTGGCCGGATCTCGGCTCACTGCAAGCTCCGCCTCCGGGGTTTACGCCATTCTCCTGCCTCAGCCTCCCGAGTAGCTGAGACTACAGGCGCCCGCCACCTCGCCCGGCTAGTTTTTTGTATTTTTTAGTAGAGACGGGGTTTCACTGGGTTAGCCAGGATGGTCTCGATCTCCTGACCTCGTGATCCGCCCGTCTCGGCCTCCCAAAGTGCTGGGATTACAGGCTTGAGCCACCGCGCCCGGCCTTTATGTACTTTTCAACTCATCAAAAGACTAAATTATGTTCAATACTATTTTAGCATTAATTAAATATTATGGAAACTCTTTTGGAAGATATATAACTTATTTTAAAGAAATATCATTAAACGAGTATTTAAGTTAGCGATAGCATGGCTGAACCAGTCTGGATAAAGAATACTGTATTATATTTTTTCAGGTCCCAGTAAGCAACTTGAAGATATCAAGCAACTACTTACCACTAAGAGATTGTTGCCATGCTAAAGCAGAACAAAGTAAGGCTAAGCTTTTTCCACTTCCTGTGGGACTCTCCAACAAACAATGTTGCTTACTGTTTAATCCTCTGAGAATCTATGAACACAGGAACCAATGAAAAAGATTAATAAACATTTTAACTTTATAAAGGTCTCTCTCCATCTGAAGTATAAAGAACACCAAGAAGAAGTGAGATTGCACTCCAGGGAACACAACGATAGCAGAAGGAACGCGTATTCAGTTAAATCCAAACTGTATTCCTTTACACCTTTCCCTAAGATTATCTTGGACTTACCAAAATATCAAGCACAAGAGAAGAAATGAAAAGAGCAATCTGTGCCAGAATTATGCAAGCACCAATGATTTCTGTAAAACCAGAATACATTACTACCTATCAATATCTCTGATGAAAACTCAATGAAGGATACTGCTAGTGAGAATACAAATTGTTGCAACTACTTGGTAGAGAAATAAACAATTTTCATAAAGTGAAGATGCCCAACTCCAGCAAGTTCAGTTCTATGTGTACACCCAAAACCTTTCCCACATGAACACAAGGAAACGCATAAGAAAGTTCACAGCGGCAGCCAGGCACGGTGGCTCATGCTTGCAATCCCAGCATTTTGGGAGGCCAAGGCAGGTGGATCATTTGAGGTCAGGAGTTCGAGACCAGCCTGGCCAACATGGTGAAAACCTGTCTCTACTAAAAATACAAAAATTAGCTGGGCGTGGTGGTGCATCCCTGTAATCCCAGCTGCTCGGGAGACTGAGGCAGGAGAATAGCTTGAGCCTGGGAGGCAGGGGTTGCAGTGAGCTAAGATGGCACTACTGCACTCCAATCTGGGCGAGAGTGAGACCCTGTCTCAAAAAAAAAAAAAAAAAGAAAAAAGAAAGTTCACAGCAGCATTGTTTATAATTGCAAAAGAATGTAAACAACCTAAATGTCCACCAATAAGAAAATGGACAGATAAATTCTGGTATATTCATCCAATGGAATTTATACAGCAATTAAAATTGATTAAGAATCAACAGGGCTATATATTAAAATTAATGCTAAGTTAAAAAACTCAAGTTCTGCAGAAAGATAAGGTACAGTATCACATCAATGCACAAAGTTTAAAATATGTAAAATAATATTCTATATTGTTTATGGATACATATATATGTAATAAAAGTATAAAAACATGGCTAGGAAAGGAAAAGAAAAAATTCAGGATACTAATAATCTTGTTACCAGTAAATAAGATATGAAGTACATATGGCAAAATAGATTTAACACAACTGGAAAGCTGGTTTACTCAAATTTGTATATTAATTTTCTACATGATCCAAACAAAACAATGGTGAGAAAAATAGTATTCTGTGTAAAAGATAGTAAATACTCTGTAGAAAGCAGTTTTTCACTAAAAGTATAGAAATTCCAAATGAGCTGAGAACATTTTTCAGCATGTTCTTCTTTGCCTTAATCATGGATATATACAGTTTAGCAGCAATTAGTGGTTTCCTAGAGGTTACATGTTCTTCCAATGGAACCCAGAAAATATTCTCCATTGGCCGGGCGTGGTGGCTCACACCTGTAATCCCAGCACTTCGGGAGGCCAAGGCAGGTAGATCACCTGAGGTCGGGAGTTCAAGACCAGCCTGACCAACATGGAGAAACCCCGTCTCTACTAAAAATACAAAATTAGCCAGGCATGGTGGCGCATGCCTGTAATCCCAGCTACTCAGGAGGCTGAGGCAGGAGAATCGCTTGAACCCGGGAGGCGGAGGTTGCGGTGAGCCGAGATCGCACCATTGCACTCCAGCCTGGGCAAAAACAGCGAAACTCCGTCCCCCAAAAACAAAAAGAAAAAGAAAAATATTCTCCATTTACTGAGAATATGAATGCAGTCACATACTCAATGTACTTCATGGGTCATAAGTATCTATATCTTAATAAAAACTTAACTGCTGAAAAATACTTACAGAATTCATCATAGCAAGCTGTGATGGGTAAGCTTTATAAGGAAAGTAAATCTTCACCCCACCGATTGTATACTCAGACCACATCGAAGACATAGTGCTTTCCTGTTTATTTCAGATTCCTAACTGCAATAGAAATGAAAATGGCAAATATTGAGACACGCCTTTCAAAGAAAACCAGAGAACCAAAACTAAGAGAGAAATCTGGAAATAAAAACTGGAATAAAAGTAGAAACAAAACAAATGGAAACAAAAGAATTTCCTAGTCTTATAAATCACAGTGGTCAAGAGCATGTCTTAGAGTCTAACAAATCTGGATTTGTATCCCTCGCTCTGCCAGGTATTAGTTGTGTGACTTTGAGAAAGTTAGTTACCTTCTCTAAGCCACAGTGACTGCATGTACCCCATAGGATTGTGGTAATGATTAAGTGAAATAATGTGCAAATATGATACAGTACATACCAGATTAAACATGAGCTCTTGTAACAGTTGGATCAGATGTAATCAACCTACAGAAACAAATAAGTTCCTGTGGTCTCTCTCTACAACTCCATAGCACCACTCTTTCTCCTGTTCTTCCCCTTTGTGTTACCCCTTTCTGCAGTCCTCCACTTAGAAGAAAAAAGCTGTGGACCATAAGTCAGGAAGCGTAGGTTCTATACCAGGTTTTGACAGGGACTCAGGTATGTCATCTTTGACATATCTTTTTACTTCTCTAGTCTAAGATCCTTACCAGTGATAACCCCTAATTTAATTTTTTTTTTTTTTTTTTTTTTTTTTGAGACGGAGTCTTGCTCTGTCGCCCAGGCTGGAGTGCAGTGGCCGGATCTCAGCTCACTGCAAGCTCCGCCTCCCGGGTTCACGCCATTCTCCTGCCTCAGCCTCCGGAGTAGCTGGGACTACAGGCGACCGCCACCTCGCCCGGCTAGTTTTTTGTATTTTTAGTAGAGACGGGGTTTCACCGGGTTAGCCAGGACGGTCTCGATCTCCTGACCTCGTGATCCGCCCATTTCGGCCTCCCAAAGTGCTGGGATTACAGGCTTGAGCCACCGCGCCCGGCCCACCCCTAATTTAATTTAAAGGCTGTTGTAAGAAAGAGAATGCCTTGGCACATAGTAGGCACTCAAAAATTTTATTTAAAGGTCAGTAGAGTATTATAGAAAGAGGATGGGCTTTGGAGTAAGGCAGCCCTAAGTTTGAATTCCACTGTGTGAATCACTTCTCAGAGCTTTTTTCTCCATATATGGAATTGAAATAATACTACTTACCTGACAGGGTTTTTATGAAAATTAGCCAGGGCAGAATATACCTAAGCCAGGACCTGACACAGATGAGGTGATCACTTTAATCCTCACCTCTTCTAAACCACTTCTCTTAACCTAGGATCCACGGATGTAATTCAGAGACAATGACCTCAAGCATAAGTTTCTGTACATGATTGCATTTTTCTGAAGAAAAAGCCCATGGATTTCTCTTCCCCTAAATATATCTCAAGGAAATCAAAATAGCGGGGGGAAATTACATGCATTGTTATTAAATAAGGAATTATCTGCAGTCGTGAGAAAAAATTGTAAATTCAATCTGGGGACGAAGAGATGGTTAAAATAGCAATTCAATAGATTATGAAGCCAATAATAACATTCACCACCGCTTGTGTGTTCCAAAAGAAGTGAAGAACCATTATTCTAGGGTATTTTCCAGCTCTAACATTTTGCGATTCTATCTGTAAAGCTCTGAGAAGGAGATGTGGTGGAATCTAACCTCTTAATATGACTCAACAACTCAACGCTGGCCTAGTTACTCAGATAAAATCTATAAATCAGCTCGCCCTGTACCCCGGCTGTGGCAACAATAGTGTCAAAATGGGGTAGCCTCCCCCAAACATTGCATAAAGGATAAACACACTCCTCTGCCTCCCGCCAAGAAGCAACGCAACGCCCCGGGCTAAGAACAGGCCTGCGCTCAAAGGAGGTAAGGATAGGTTGGCTCCCTCAGGTTTTCTGCCCCGTATCTCCCTCCTCCCCCAGCCAGTAGAGATCCCCGAGGCCCTGAAGATCCAGTCACCACCGATGGGCCCGCAGGCGGGGCAGAGGTACTCAAGCCCTTCCCGTTGACTTCCCTCCGACTTGCCTGTCTGGAGGGAAACCGAAGCAACGCTCTGAGCTCCGATTCACTGAAGAAAAGGAAACTGATTTCTGAGAGCAAATAAAGCGGAGCCCTGGAAGAGAAGAAAGGGCACGAGCCCTTTCTACTCCCTCTTCCTGGCAGGGCTGCTACTTCCCCGGCCTGGTGTGCAGGATTGCGGCCGCCGTACCTTTCCTCGACTCCAGCACTCACCAGACCCCTCAACCACACAGCCCGAGACGAATTCCCGCCTCCCGCCCCCTCGACTCCCAGCGCCCAATAGCCCAGCGAGCTCGACCAATCACCCGCCAAGGCCAGGAATAAACCAATCCCGGCGCGAGGTGAGGGGGCGAGAACTTCGGCATCCAATGGAAGTCTCCGAAAATAAAAACCAAAAAAAAAAAAAAAAAAAAACACAGGCTCCAGGTACGCGGAGGCAAAGGAAGGCTGTGGCCACTCCAGCAAATCCCCAGTGTTTGTTTGAAGGAGAGCGTCTTCTCGGTTTGACTTTTGAAACCAGCGATAGAGCCTATGCAGCAAATTCCTTAGAAACTGGAAGTCTCATTCTCCAGGTCCGTAGACCAGCAGAAAGGGAACATCTTTAAGCTTTGCTAAGTTCTTTTAACACTCATCAGTGCCACTCAGTTTAAATTACCCAGCTTTGCAGTAGCCAAGATAGCGAAGACTGAGGCGGGAATTGCCAGGCTGCTGAGTCAAACTTAAGTAAGAAGGCTCTGTGACATCGGGCTACAATCTATCTTTCATAATATTCAAGGCTTTCCCGGATACTAAAATAAGCCAGAGACAAGCTCTCAGGGTCTCCCAGCATCAGATCACTTCTACCTCCATTAAGGCTTATCCGCCTTCCATCCCTCCAAGACCAGTTTATTATTTGCCAATAGTTCTTGAATTTACTCAAAAAAAAAGGAGGTTCATCACGATCTTGCCAAATCATGTTTTTTTTAAAAATCTGTATAACCTAAACTTGGCTCAATTAATAACGTCCCCAAAAGGCAAAACCTGATACTGTTTCTCAAATTCAAGTAACTAGTTTGCGGAAGGAGTTTGCTGGGAAGAAACAGCAGGAGGGGGCTGATTTGTTTGCCTCACTGTCAATTGTGATATATCTTACCAAAAATGACAAAACTTGTAGTCGTAAAAATAAACTCTACCCTTTGACCTAGTAATCTGAGCTCCAGATATTTATCCTAAAGAGGTAATCTAAACGAAAGAAAATGTGATACTTCAATTGACAATAATACTATTGACAATACTGAAAAAAATTATGAACTTCCCAGTCTAGTAATATGGAGGTGGTTATGATAGATAAATTCAATACATTATGAAGCCAATAAAATTATAAAAATTAAACTTGCAAGAAAAAAATCCCATATAATGTTAAGTGAAAAAAGGCAAAGCAAACCCCAAACTGGGTGTTAGGGATTCAGTAATGTGAAAATATATATGGATGAGCAAAGATGGAGTAATTTACTGTTAAGACAGTGAAAGGAAGGATAATGTTTAAAAATAAATCGTTAAAAATACCTTCAAATTATTTCTCTTTTATAATTTTTAAAACATCAACTCTTGGCCAGGCGCGGTGACTCACGCCTGTAATCCCAGCACTTTGGGAGGCCGAGACGGGCGGATCACGAGGTGAGGAGACTAAGACCATCCTGGCTAACACGGTGAAACCCCGTCTCTACTAAAAATACAAAAAATTAGCTGGGCGTGGTGGCCGGTGCCTGTGCTCCCAGCTACTCGGGAGGCTGAGGCAGGAGAATGGCGTGAATCCGGGAGGCGGAGCTTGCAGTGAGCCGAGATGGAGATCGCGCCACTGCACCCCAGCCTGGGCAAGCGAGACTCCGCCTCAAAAAAAAAAAAAAAAAAAGAAAATATCAACTCTTTTGAGCAACTGCTCTGTTATAACTACTCTCATTTTACTCTCCTAAATTATAAGGATTTCAATTGGCTCTCACCTTGCATTGCCGTTTAATGTATGTGGCATAACAGAAAGGGGCACACGTAGGCACTGGAGCCAAACAGACCTAAAATACAGTCCCTTGAACTGTTCCCTTCAGGTTAACTCTAGTGGAATGAAACACAAAAACTACAGGTTCGTTTGATAAAGAATATGAATGTTTATAAACCAATATTCAAAATAGCTGCACACATCTGTTTTCACTTGAATAAAAAAACACATTGTGACAAACTTTATAACCTTAACTTAAAATACATGAATATTAACATTTACTAATATATTTACACATTTTATTTACATCATCAACTAATCTGATGATTAACAGCATATGTGATTATTTTAACACAGCAGGTTATGACCAGTCTTTGAAAATTGATCCAGGAATGTGCACTGCATTTAGTTAGAAAACATACTTTAACTTTTTCTGAACTCCTAGGGCATATCTATTCACACAAAATATTGCAAGGCCTCAGTTAAAAAAAAAAAAAAAAAAAAAAAAAGGAGCAGTTGTATTTAATCTTAAGGGACTACAAAACTGCCTTGTTTAAAAATATGAAAATTCTTATGCTATTTTTAAGCATATGCTTTTATTTTTCACATCAAAATTGCTTAATTGAACATTAAGCATCTAATAAAAAGTTATAAATATTCTATCATATGTGATACTATGCACTTCATGATTTGAAACAGCTACAAACTCATTCTCATAGAATGTGAGGTAGGGCCAGTAGTAACCCCGTTTTACAAAGGAAGAAAATGAGATGTGACTATTTACTAGTGAAAAGGCTGAAGTTAAATTTCATTTCTCAAAAACTACACCTTCTTATTAGCCTAATTTCTTTTACAAGTGAAGAGGTCTGGCAGGGTGCAGTGGCTCACACCTGTAATCCCAGCACTTTGGGAGGCCAAGGCGGGCAGATCACCTGAGGCCAGGAGTTCAAGACCAGCCTGGGCAACATGGCAAACCCCCATCTCTACTAAAAATACAAAAACACAGGTGGTGCATGCCTGCAGTCCCAGCTACTCAGGAGGCTGAGGTGCGAAAATCCCTTGAACCCAGGTGGCAGAGGTTGCAATGAGCCAAGATCACCCCACTGCACTCCAGCCTGGGCAACAGGGTGAGACTCCACCTCAAAAAAAAAACACAAGTGAAGAGGTCTGTTTCAAGTGGGGGTGGGGAAGTGCGTGATTGAGGTATATCTCAGAGAGAGAAAAGGGAAGTACTTTCTACATTGATACTTGCTTTTTTTTTTTTTTTTTAATGATTAGGGTTTACCTAAATATGTCTGCCTAATCAATGGAAGTTACTGACAGAGGACTGCAAAATCCTTCAGCAAGACAGCATTTTCTATATTTTAACTTTTCCTGAGATTCAAACACTGCATTTTCTTACTCAAAGATCTTCTCAAAGTAAGATATGAATTATAATCCTGATGACAAACCAAGAGCTCTTTAATCCAATCGGTTTTATTGCTCTACCTTCATTTAATTTGATATATATTTCCCCTCTCTGAGCATTAGGTAAGTTAATAAAGCATTATAAAAATAAATTTAAAACATAAAACTAAATGAGATCTCCTCTCAGGTTCTTCTTTGAACAAAGATGTTTCTGTAAACACTTTTACACCAGTATCTTAAAATTCCAAATTATTCAAGTATCTCTTTAAACATATGGCTTCATATATTAATAAAAACTGAAGCAAATATGTGAAATCTTTAAATCCTCATCTGTAATTCCACAGAAATCATTTACAAAAGCTACTTGCCTTTTTAAAAACCTTCTCAATACTCTTTCTTGAGAACTAGAATTCCAACTTGCATTACTATTACTTGTATTGCAAATCTTTGAGATTTCTACTTGGGTTTTTAACTCCTAATATTTCCTTAATTCTCCTTTGCCTTTACCCTTTTTTCCTCTCCCATCTTTGCATGTTTGTCACATTTTGTTACAAGCTCACAGTTAAAATAAACACCAGGGCTACCCACAGACTCATTTTTATAAGAAATTAAAGGCCTGGCAGTCTTCACTTCAAAAGCTAAATACAAGGCCAAATTCCCTTTCCAGTAATGAGTTTCTTACATGTGTTCCCAGTGGAATAAAAAAAAGCTCAGCTGCTACAATAAAAACATACCAGCAAAGTAGATTCAAAGACGTGCCAATCAGAAACAAGCAAGCATAATTCTCATAGAGTTCTAAATTATATTTGTGTTGAATTGAATTGTTTTAGTGATTCCACAACATTACTTTACTGTTCCCATTCAGTTTAGAGTTGTTATAATATGCAGATTCACGCTGGGTATATGCAGCAAACAGTTTCTTTTTTTTTGTTTTAAATTCCACTAACACTCATATTTATTATTTCAATTACTGTTCTTTCAATACAGTGACAGAGCTGTACATCAGGATCCATGCTTCCGGTGTCCCTGGATCCATTTTTGTAAGATGAATCTTTACAGAGTTGAGACCATCCACTTGGTTTCTCCTTTATTTGTTGAAGACCTACAACATAAGAGAAAAAAACATTAAGGCCAAGAAATTCGGAAAGGAATTTGGTCTTTTTGTTTGAGATATTAAGATAACCCTTGAAAATAAGTTACCACTTACGTGTAATAATTGGATCAATGTCTCTTGTCTGAGTGGCAACATCAGAGGCACAAACTTGCCCTATTTGGATCAGCAAAGACATAATATCCTCATACAAAGGAGGAAATGCTCGACAAAAAGAGACTAAACTTGGCAGAGTTGGCATAAAAAAAGCATACCGCTTAGCCTGTGTTAAAACTGTTGGAAATAAATGAAACAATATTTTAGTTTACAAATATAAATTCAACATGGCTTATACAACATACTAAGGGGTACTATGATCTGTACTGGAGATATAAAGTTCCCTGTCTTCAGAAAGCTCACAATCTAGTAGTCTCAGTCTTTATCCAAGATACAAATTACTATGCCCAAGATTTGTGATAAGTACATTACATGCATTATTTCATTGAGCTCCTACAATCTTATGAATGACCAAAGTACTATTATGACACTCATTTTATATATGAGAAAACTCTTAAAAAAGCATTAGAGAGGTTAAAAAACTTGTTAAAGATCACAAGCCAGTTAGTGGTGGAGCTGAGATTGAATTCAGGTAGTGTAAACTCTTAATCACTACAAATAATTATAACAGGACATAAATACAATGAAAAGAAAAACAATAGGGTATTATGTAAATAATATAATGAGAAAGAATACTAAATTAACTAAGCCATAATATTAAGGGTTGAATTATAGTTCATATATTTTAAAGTAGCTTATTTTCAGATCATTTTATTCTACAAACCAGAAGGTAGTTAAAATGTCAGAATATGTTTTAGAACTTATGAAGACATCTAATATATTTATCTTTCATTTATACATATGATGATATTTTTCTGGAACTCTGAGAATTTGTAATAAGCAAACATTTGTCATCTACTGATATAATTACATTCCAAAAGTATATTTGTTTTCCATTTATAAAATATAGAAAGCTTATATTTACAAATCTATATATACTCATTCACACAATGAAAAATACAATTTGCCTACCTATTCATTCCCACTACACTATAAATCACATTTGTAAACAGAAGTTTTCAAAAGAAGAATTCAAAAGATGGCATAAATTAAACTAGTATTAACACATATTGTATCATACTATCTCAGTGTGACACAAAAAATATATTGAATCACTAAATGCAGAAAATATAGGATCTATAATAATTTATGTCAGATGTTTGTTGATGTTGACTACCTACCTGTTAACAAAGTTCCCATGACATTGACAGCTAAACGAGCCACACTAAGTGACTTTGGTAATGCATATTGGATACACAAGTGAGAAAGCAACTGGATAGCAAATATCTGCAATACAAAATCCAGATATTACATGTTTCTCAAGAATATCTTTAGGTATTAAACATTATAAAATGTTTTGTATAACTAGTAAGACTGGAGAGAGAGATCAATTGACCTAAAGCTCCAAAATGCTTATTACCTGTTTTTCAAGTTCTGGCTGTGCAATAAGCTCAGGTATGAAATCTAGACAGATGTGCATAGATGGAATACCTGCGACCGTCAGAGGCAAAAGTTCACATGGATAACCCTATCTCAACAAGAAAGGGAAAAATGTCAGAAATAAAATAACTATAAAAGTACAGATAAAAATACAAATGAAAGATTTCATTTCCTTTCTGTAAAAGTTGCTCAGAAGGCTATAGTGCCCCATATGTAACCTGGCATTTCACTGTTCTGATGCACTAGAATACAGATTAAACTACCAAACATTTCATTAGGTTAAAAAAAAAAACTAAAAATCTGGATTTTTATCCATATTGCAAAGGCCCATGGTTCATTTGTGTTTTCTCTGGTTTCTAAATGAGTCCTGTTAATATAGTATTCAAAGCTCCCAAGAAAAATAAAGTTTAAACACAAAGCATCATTCTTTGGAAACAGACCTGAAAGTGAACAAGCTTAGCAATGTTGGGATCTGCAATGTACATTTGGTGCAAGAGACAACAGATAAGGCACTGAACTTCTCGAAGGTTACAGAGCAAATTGTCTTCTCCTTCCTCCATTCCCTTATTTGGAGTGTTGGTGGTAATAACACTTTGAACATTTCTTAACAAGCTATCTGGATTGACACCATTTGCTTTCTCCTCTTCAGTAGGTAGGCAAATCTCTAAGAGAATCTGGACAGCTGCGCTATCCTATAAGCAAACAAAACATAGTAAAAGTAAGAAGTTTCTGAGAAGTTGGTGTAAAAAACAAATCAGATTTTATTTTCACATGAACATAAATGATAAATAACTAATTTCTTAAACACACATACACAAAGAGGTACTTCTAAGAGCAGAAGTGAGCAATCTGTAGAGCAGTGGTTCTCACCTTTTAGGATTATGAACCCCTTAGGAATCTAAAGAAAACAATGCACCCTCTCCCCATAAAAATGAACATACATAAACAAACATCATTACATAATGATGTCACATATCGCTAAGACAGATCCATGGACTCCAGTTTAAGAATATCTACTAAAAGAGTATTATGAATTCAGTTACATCCAAAACAGGCCCTAGGCAAAAATGGCTTCTATCAGAACGTCCATTCCTTCCTCTTAATCTCCCACTTTTCCCAGGATGCTATCCTGATTTCCCTTTTTTTCAACCTGTTTAAGGCTCTGGTTTCACAAGGAAAGAGTCTACCTTACCATCCATTCCACCTGCACAACTCATTGCTCAGTCTACAGGCTTGAGCATCACTGTATAGAGCAGCAGCTTGAGGGGTAATGGCAATATACTTGAGGCCCCTATATATAAAGGAGAGCTAACATCACTCTCAACTAGCAGAAAGAAGTAAAAAATAAAAATGAATACATGACATCCACCTCTGATAGACAGCTACTGCCTAAGATACAGAAAACAATTACTTGAGCTAAGTGATTAAGAACTTAATATTATAAAGTGAGGTTAGACTACTTTATAATCATGGTGGTTGGGGAAAGGGGTTTTTGGTTTTTGGTTATTGTTATTGTTTTGTTTTTTGTTGTTGTTGTTGAGTCAGGAGCCAGAGTGCCCAGGAGCGAATACTGGTTCTGCCATTTACTAAATGTGTAACCATGAGCAAGTCACTTAACTTCTCTGGGTCACATTTTCCTACTCTGTAAAAATGGAGATAATACTCTGTACCTCATAGGTAGGTTATAAAAATTAAATGAGCTAATATATTTAAAGAACTTAGGCTAGCACCTACCATATGGTAAGCATTATACAGATGTTAGCTTTTATGATCTTTAATCCCTTATCTGAAATTCCTAGGAACAGATTTATTTTATTTATTTATTTTTGTTGTTGTTGTTGTTGAGACAGAGTCTTGCTCTGTCACCCAGGCTGGAATGCAGAGGCGCAATCTCGGCTCACTGCAACCTCCACCTCCCGGGTTCAAGCCATTCTCCTGCCTCAGCCTCCCAAGTAGCTAGGACTACAAGTGTGTGCCACCACGCCCGGCTACTTTTTGTATTTTTAGTAGAGATGGGGTTTTACCATGTTGGCCAGGCTGGTCTCAAACTCCTGACCTCAGGTGATCTGTCCACCTCAGCCACCCAAAGTACTGAGATTCCAGGTGTAAGCAACCATGCCCAGCCAAAAAACTTTTCTAAATATAAAGTTGAACTGCTTATATTGTCATGGTGTTTATCACTGCCTGACATTTTATTATACATGCACTTGTTTTTCTGTTGTCTGCCTCCATAATTTGACATTTGATCGTAAGAAATAAATAATCAAGGATTTTGTCTTCTTCACCACTATATCCCCAGTTCCTGGAACAATAATTGACACATAGTAGGTGTTCCAATAAATATTTGTTGAATGAGGCCGGGTGCCATGGCGTATGCCTGTAATCCCACACTTTAGGAAGCTGAGGTGTGTGGATCACCTGAAGTCAGGAGTTCGAGACCAGCCTGGCCAACACAGCAAAACCCTGTCTCTACTAAAAACACAAAAATTAGCCAGGCGTGGTGGCATGTGCCTGCAGTCCCAGCTACTCAGGAGGCTGAGGCAGGAGAACTGAGGCAGATGTTGCACTGAGCCAAGCTCACACCACTGCACTTCAGCCTGGGTGACAGGGCAAAACTCTGTCTCGAAAAAAAAAAAAAAATTTGCTGAATGAATAAACATATAACTCTAAACTCAGAATAGGTAAACACTAAAATTTCATTAAAATATAAATCTTATTTAAATGGTTATTTCATTCATATGACGATTATTCCTGATTTCAGAAATATATCTGATATTCAGAAGCAAAGGTAACATCATTCTAATAGATTCTATAATAAAAGAAATGCACAATATGTCACCAATGTACATGGAGGGCATAACGTGCCATCTATTCAACTGATTACACTAGTAGAGAAGCCCTTGCTCTTTTTGATTAAATTTTACTTTAGCAAAATTTACCTGAGCAGCCAGTAATGCATTTTTCAATTCTTCTCTGGTAACTTCCGGAGCATCAGTTTGTCCAACTAAGCCAATTGTATTATTCTGGGAAGGCCTATCTTGCTCTGTTTCCTTCAGATGAGCACTAAGGTAGGCTTTAGATGCAAGAAGATATCCATTCAACATGTGTAGGGTAATATCCATCAGTGGTGGGCATCTAAACAAGGAAAGCAAAAAAGAAAAATATATCAGAAAGAATATAAATTTATAAATTAGCCAGAACATGATCAGTTTAATTTAAATGCTGAGAAAAACCTGAGTAGCACATAGTAACTTTTCCCACTGAAATACTCATTCTCAGAAGTTTAATATATATTTCTTATTCTCTATATTTCAAGATTATATAAATAGTATTATTTGTTTCATCTTATCAGCTAAAGTCAAATATGTATAATGTAAACTCTAAAGAAAAGATGACCGGGTGCGGGCAAAACAATAATGCATGAAGAAAAAACTGTAATATATGTGCAAAGAGTTGATATCCTTTATAGATAAACAGCTCTTTAAGTCAGTAAGAAATATAGGCTAAAATATAAAGAAAAAATAAAATGGCCAATAAATACTGTTAAATGTCCAATCCAACAGGAATATAAATTAAAATGGGAATCTATTTTCACCTATCAATTTGGCAAACATTATATAAAATTGTGCAGGAAAGTATATAATATCAAACACTGATATGGAATGTAAACCAGTTCAGCCTTTCTCTCTTTTTTTTTTTTTTTTTTTAAGACGGAGTCTCACTCTGTCACCCAGGCTGGAGTGCAGTGGCCGGATCTCGGCTCACTGCAAGCTCTGCCTCCCGGGTTCACGCCATTCTCCTGCCTCAGCCTCCCAAGTAGCTGGGACTACAGGCGCCCGCCACCTCGCCCAGCTAGTTTTTTTGTATTTCTTAGTAGAGACGGGGTTTCACCGTGTTAGCCAGGATGGTCTCAATCTCCTGACCTAGTGATCCGCCCATCTCGGCCTCCTAAAGTGCTGGGATTACAGGCTTGAGCCACCGCGCCCGGCCCAGTTCAGCCTTTCTACCTAGTAGAATGAAAATATGAATTAAAAGTCTTGAAAATGAGCACAATACTTTTGCCCCAATAATTCCATTTTTCCATGTTCTAATGGAATACTCAGCTTGGGGAAATGCACATAATCACCACAGCACTATTGATAATAGCAAAAATTAGAAATAAAATATCCTAGGGGATTGGGTTAAGCATAGCATATCTATAAAATGGAATACCACATAGCCAATTAATATAAGAATCTAGGCCGGGCGCGGTGGCTCAAGCCTGTAATCCCAGCACTTTGGGAGGCCGAGATGGGTGGATCACAAGGTCAGGAGATCGAGACCATCCGTCTCTACTAAAAAAATACAAAACACTAGCCGGGCGAGGTGGCGGGCACCTGTAGTCCCAGCTACTCGGGAGGCTGAGGCAGGAGAATGGCCTAAACTCGGGAGGCGGAGCTTGCAGTGAACTGAGATCCGGCCACTACACTCCAGCCTGGGCAACAGAGCGAGACTCTGTCTCAAAAAAAAAAAAAAAGAATCTAAACTAGGCATGGTGGCACACAACTGTAATCCCAGCTACTCAGGAGGCTGAGGCTTAAGCCCAGGAGCTCAAGACCAGCCTGGACAACAAAGCAAGACCCCCAACTCAAAAAATAAAAATAAATTTGAAAAAAGCATATTAACATGAAAAAAGGCTCACAAGTTGTTAAGTGAAAAATCCAAGCTACAAAAACAGTAGATACAATTTGATAGCAGAATTTAACAACTTCCTTAAAAACTGAATCACCTGAGGTGATTCAGGTGCAAGCTCACCTACTTCAGTGGATTTTTAACAATGATAAATCATTTATTTGAGAAACAGCTCTTTTCTAGAAGTGTTATTTATTGTAGTTTTCCTTTTATTAGATACTTAACATCATTTACACATATAGTTTGTTCTTCTGATTCCTATTTCCAATGAGACCTTAACCTTACTAAATCATATTTAGCTAATTTTGCAGATTTTGTCACTTGGAGAATGTCATCCCTTGGTTGATGACAGACAAGTTTAAATATCAAGTGTATCCTATTTAGTCTTCCTTACTAGTTTCTCTTCCCTCAAATCCATCTAGCACAAAGCATCTTTTCCTAAGCTATAACCCAAACCACATTACCCTAATATTCAAGGCTCTCAATAGCCTGACCCCAATTTAACTTTCCAACTATAAAATGTGCTTTTCGCCGGGCACGGTGGCTCAAGCCTGTAATCCCAGCACTTTGGGAGGCCGAGATGGGCGGATCACGAGGTCAGGAGATCGAGACCATCCTGGCTAACACGGTGAAACCCCGTCTCTACTAAAAAATACAAAAAAAATTAGCCGGGCACGGTGGTGGGCACCTGTAATCCCAGCTGCTCGGGAGGCTGAGGCAGGAGAATGGCGTGAACCTGGGAGGCGGAACTTGCAGTGAGCCGAGATCCGGCCACTGCACTTCCAGCCTGGGCGACAGAGCAAGACTCCGTCTCAAAAAAAAAAAAAAAAAAAAGTGCTTTTCTCAAAAATAACCCTCTTCACGCCTTTCTCATTCTTGCTTCTAAACTTCTGCTCATACTATTCTTTTTCTCAAAGTACCTTCCTTGACTTCCTAACCCCCATCTTTATACTATTAGATGAACAAATATTCATTCACCTAAACCCTATGTCCACTCTTCTTTTTTTAAGTTTAAATAAAGCAGTGGGAGTGGAGAGGGAACAAAGAAATCTGTACCTGGTTATAATCAATCAGTTGTAAATACCACTGCACTCAAACCAGCCCTAACTCCATTCTATAAAACTTTACCCATGCCCCATCTCCTCTGCATCTTTCCTGAACTTTTAAGAACATTCATTTACTACATCATTCATCCACATGACAATATTATGTAACTTATCACGTATCTGTCTTACGTCCCATGCAGATGATAATCACTTTAAAGGCAAGCCCCTCAACTTATATACTTTTGATAGTACTTATCATAACAACTGTGATTCAAAGATTAATGATAGGAGTTAACTAAATTCTACCTTTTGAGAAGAAGCCACTTCAAAGCAATGCTTAAGTTTAGCAATTGGTAAGGATTTAGAGCCAAATGTGGAATCAATGAAGCTAACATCACTACTGGGCATGCCAAAAAGGTCACAGCTTTAATGCAGGTAATGGTTCACAAGTAACCAGTCTTTTAAAAACCTTTTTTTTTTTTTTTTTTTTTTTTTGAGACGGAGTCTGGCTCTGTCTCCCGGGCTGGAGTGCAGTGGCCGGATCTCGGCTCACTGCAAGCTCCGCCTCCCAGGTTTACGCCATTCTCCTGCCTCAGCCTCCGGAGTAGCTGGGACTACAGGCGCCCGCCACCTCGCCCGGCTAGTTTTTTGTATTTTTTAGTAGAGACGTGGTTTCACCGTGTTAGCCAGGATGGTCTCGATCTCCTGACCTCGTGATCCGCCCGTCTCGGCCTCCCAAAGTGCTGGGATTACAGGCTTGAGCCACCGCGCCCGGCCTTAAAAACCTTTTTAACGTGAGAGCAGAAACAGTGTTATTCTTTACTGGTCTAAATTGTGAGAGAGATAAAAACCACTATTGATGGCACCAAAACCAAGAATGACATTTCTCTAAAGCTAGGTTTTATTAATCACATATTAAATACTAAAATGTATATACATTTCATGAATAAACACAACTAAAAAGTAAGACAAAAAACTGTACAGGTCACACTGTCTACTTATCTGCAAGCACAATTAAAATATAAGTTTAAACTGAATTTCATCAATTTCTTTTGACTCTCCAAAGTACAGCTCTATAATAAAAATGAAACTCAAATGACATGTACCTGTGAACCCTCTGATCACACCTTAGGACAATGAGAGGATCTATCATCAGGTCATTCTGAGTATACTTTTGTTGTCGTACAAACTTTATTGAAGGTTGAAGTGCATTAACCGTCATTACCCATAGCCTGATGAGAAAATAATCACATGTTCAAAACAGTTTTTATATAATTAAAATCTGTAGCCATCCGGTCCTTTCTATCTTAGAAAGTTATATTCAGTAAATAATTAGAAAATAGGTATGAATGAACTTTGAAAAAATTTAAGCTACAGACATCTAACCTATTATAACATCTCTTTTAAAAAAAAAGGGATAAAACAGTAAACACAAAGTAGTCTCAAAAACGTTCACAGCTGTAATGGAATAATCATGGCATATAAAATTAAAACCTGAGTTAAAACCTTAGTTATACCATACTTGCTATATGACTCTGTGTAAGTCACTGAGGCTCTCTAACTGTTTACTCATCTGTAAAATAGAAATGATATAATACCTGTAAATGAAATAAGACTTGCCAAAACATTCTGTATCTAGCTCCATAAACATAAGTCATTATTCTGGATTGATCATCATAAAGTCTCCAAGTGAGATGCCACTTTGAGATTAGACATTAATAGATTATAAAAGTGATTACTAAAATGACTGCACATCATGATTACTAAGGGTTATGCCAACACGGAAGGTGTTTGATCTTACAGTGAAGCCCAGGAATCCACCAGAGGACTTCCCCCTCTGAAATGACTGTATAAACAAGGATCATCAGACACTTAAAGAAAGCTTTTACTTTGAAAAAGATTAAAATATACAAACAGAAAAAAAGGAACTCAAAAAAAACCAGAAAATGTAGGGATAAGGAGTAAAAAAAATTTTGAACTATTAATATCCTAAAAGAATAAAATATTTTATACATGAAACAAGAACAAGAGGCATTTAAGAATATGCGGATAAGAAACAGCTCTTAGAATTAAGAACAGGGCCAGACACAGTGGTTCACACCTGTAATCCCAGTACTTTGGGAGGCTGAGGCAGGAGGATCGCTTGAGTCCAGGAATTCAAGACTAGCCTGGGCAACATAGCAAGACCCCATCTCTACAAAAACTAAAAAAAATAGGCAGGCACGGGGGTGTGCACCTGTAGTCCAGTTATTTGGGAGGCTGAGGCAGAAGGATCATTTGAGCCCATGAGTTTGAGGTTACAGTGAACTGTGATTGTGCCACTGCAGTCCAGCCTGGGTGACAAAGCAAGACCCTGTCTCTAAAAAATAAGAATAAAAAATAAATTTTTAAAAAATGAACTAGAACTCTACACTTAGGCTAAATATCAATCACATATGAGAATAATTCTGCATCTCAAAAAAGTTAAGTTTACCACACTCCCTTTCTCGGGAAGCAAGATGAGTGTGTGTTCCATTCACCAAAATGAGGATATAAACCAAGAAAGAGAAAAATATGAAATCCAACAAAGAAGAGTGACAATAGCAATTCTAGGATGGCAACTGTATATGTCCCAGATGGCAACATGAAGACAGAAAGCTGTGAAAGGAATGTCTCCAAGAAAAAAAATATATAGTGTTTCTTTTTTTTTTTTTTTTTTTGAGACAGGGTCTCGCTGACGCGATCTCAGCTCACTGAAGCCTCAATCTTCTGGGCTCAAGCGATTGTCCTGCCTCAGCCCCGCAAGTAGCTGGGAATACAGGCATGCACCACTATGCTCTGCTAATTTTTGTATTTTTTGTAGAGACGGGGTTTCACCATGTTGCCCAGGCTGGTCTTGAACTCCTGAGCTCAAGTGATCCGTCCGCCTCGGCCTCCCAAAGTGCTAAGAATGACAGGTGTGAGCCAATGAACCCAGCCAAAAAAATGCTAACAATACATTATCTGATGTGTTATGATTAAGTGTGAAGTAAATTTCCCCTCAATAATGAAGCTTGGGGATGAATTAGTTATTAGTTATTGATACCAATTTAAAAACCTGAGCAAATGGAAAAAAGTAAGTATTAACTAACCCAAAGTATATGTTGAGTAAGGGGGAGGGCACTTGCATAAGAATGAAATTGTAATCAAAAGATTATCACATAGCTCAATTATAAAATCACTTCTGTAGTCATAATAATATGCATTTGAAATACTGCTTTAACAAAAAATTTTAATATACCTGTGTTGGGAGAAACAGGAAAAGGGGAAATGTGTATTAGAAGAAGTGGGACTCACAGGAGAGGAAGCAAATAAGAGAGCTAACTAACCTTCACCTTGTAGAGTAGAAAATCAACAGATAATTTCTAAATTGGAAAATCAGGAAATCACAGTCATTATAACAGATATATGGGAAGGATATAAATACCAGAATAAAAAGATAAAAGAGCTGAAAATAGTTGTCTCTGGGGAGCCAAAGTCTAAAATGGAAAGGTGTGAGGCAGATCTTATATACTATTTAACTTCTTAAGTTATGTGCATTTACTCACATAAGTAAAAATTAACTTTCCAAAGTATAAATATGACCAGATCCCACCCAGACCTACTGAATCAAAATCTCAGTTAACTCAAGCCCAGTATTCTGTTTTCCAGACATGTCCAGGTGTTAAGGATCCAATCTATGAACCAGCAGAGACCCAATGACTAAAGACAAACTTTGCTGCACACTGAAATCACCTGGGGAATCTTTTAAAAAGTACTGATGCCTGACTCCCACCCACAAACAGTCTGATTTAATTGGCATGGGTTCCAACTTGGGGATCAGTAGTGGTAAAAACCCTCCAGGTGATTTTAACGTGCAGCAAAACTTGGAACAACTGCAAAGATCCAAGATACGGCAGTGATCTAAATCATAATTAGCCACAAATAACTATACATGATAACCCAATTTTCAAGAACTTCCTAAAGTTAGAAATACTGTAAGGTTTCTATTTCAATAAAGTTTGCTTTTACTTAAAGATATAACAACCATTTAGTAGTCTTAAGAAAGGAGATATATTGTCATACCGTCAACAAATACTGCTATGAGGGTCTTGTGAAAAATTTTTCAAACAATTAAATTTAGGTTACTGTATATTATCACTGCTCTACAATTATGTATTACATGTAACAATACACTGAATTTACCTCCTAGGCATCACAGTATTAAGAACCATCCATAGTTTATTGACTGTTTGCAGAATTCTCCGTGGAACCCCTGAATTCAACAGCTGGCTCATATTGGATGTTAACACTTCTGCATATGGTATAAGTTCACTGGCAGAGAGTAGAGTCAAGTGTTCTATAATCTGCATCACTTGTGTGTGATTTACTGGGACAGCTGAAAATGCTAAAAAGAAAATTTAGCAATCATCCGAATTCTGTACAGTTTATTAAGCAGGAAGTAATATTGTTCTCTCAGACTACAGGCCAAACAAATCAAGAAAACAATGTGGCTAAAAAGTAACTATAGTTACTTGCTATTGTTTCCTACAGAAACCTAGATACAATTTCCACTAAACTTATTAAAATAAGGGCCAGCTGGATGCAGTGGCTCACACCTGTAATCCCAGTACTTTGGGAGGCCGAGGTGGGTGGATCACTTGAGGGTCAGGAGTTTGCCTGGCCAACATGGTGAAACCCCATCTCTACTAAAAATACAAAAATGAGTCAGGCGTGGTGGCAGGCACCTGTAATCCCAGCTACTCGGGAGGCTGAGACAGGAGAATCACTTGAACCCAGGAGGAAGAGGTTGTGGGGAGCTGAGATTGCACCAGCACACTCCAGCCTGGGTGACAGAGCAAGACTCCATCTCAAACAAATTAAAAAATAAGGGCCCTAAGAAAAATTCATGGAAGTGTAGTTGTTCTTTCATAAAGAACAAAAATATATTTTTTTAAATATCACATTAATGGGATAGGCGTGGTGGCTCACACCTGTAATCTCAGCACTTTGGGAGGCTGAGGCAGGAGGATTGCTTGAGTCCAGAAGTTCAAGACCAGTCTGGGCAACATGGCGAGACCGCATCTCTACAAGAAGTAAAATAATTAGCTGTATGTGATAGTGCACCTGTGATACCAGGTACTCAAGGGGCTGACACAGGAAGATCCCTTATGCCCAGGAGACGGAGTTTGCAGTGAGCTGCGTTCCTGCCACTACACTCCAACCTTGAGCGTGGGCAACAGACCCTGTCTCAAAAAAAAAATCACTTTACTGACCCAAAGACTAATCTTATTTTCTTGGTGATTCAGACTGATCTTATTTTTTATTTTTTCATTTTAGAGATGGGAGTCTTGCTATGTTGCCCAGGCTGGTCTTTTTTTTTTTTTTTTAAATCCCCCTCTTGCCTTTACCAATGAAGAACCCAGGATAGTTTTGAATTCCCGGCCTCAAGTGATCCTCCTGCTTTGGCCTTCCAAAGTGCTGAGATAACAGGCATGAGCCACTGCATCCAGCCCAGACTGATTTTAAAAACAGGACTGAAAAAGGAAAATATGCTGAAGTATTGCTTTTGATAGCTAACATTCACTGAAAGGTTCAAAATTCTTGAAACTTTCCTCCAGGTGGTCCCCTTATAGGATGTAAGCACCCAGAAGATTGCTGTTACTAAAAAATATCTAGAACTATGCTCTCCAATAATCACTAATCCCATCTGGCTATTGAGCATCTGAAATAACTAGTCCAATTGTGTTATAAGTGTAAAATACACAATAAATTGCAAAGACTAAGTGCAGGAGTGTAGTGGGGGGTAAAATATCTCATTAAAATTTTAATATTGATTACATGGTGAAATAATATTGGCAGGCCGGGCACGGTGGTTCATGCTTGTAATTCCAGCACTTTAGGAGGCCAAGGCAAGCAGACTGCTTGAGCCCAGGAGTTTGAGACCAGCCTGAGCAACATGGCAACCCCTTCTCTACAAAAAATACAAAAATTAGCTGGGTGTGGTGGCATGTACCTGTAGTCTCAGGTACTGGGGAAGCTAAGGCAGGAGGATTGCTAGAGCCTGGGAGGCAATGAGCCAAGGTTGCACCACTGCAGTCCAGAGTAGGCAACAGAACAAGGCTCTGTCTCAAAAAAAAAAAAGAAAAAATATTGGCCATATTTGGTCAAATAAAATGATTATTTAAATTACTGTTGCCTGTTTCCTTTTACTGGAAAGTTTATAGGTGTTATAGCTCACATTATATTTACACCTGTTATATGTAGCTGTTATAGCTCACATTATATTTCTATTTGACAGTGCTGATCTAGAAGAACATTCTCCATTAACAGCAAGCATATAGTCCTATTCCACTGCACTTATTTCTAACCAGTTTAGAACTTTTCTAAAACCCACACCACCTTTTTAGTGATATAATATAGGACCTATGAGAGAAAAGATACAAGCACATCAGAAAGAAGTGGTTAAAATTCCTGGCCAGGCACAGTGGCTCACGCCTTAATCCTAGCACTCCGGGAGGCTGAGGCAGGAGGATCACTCAAACTTACAAATTCGAGACCAATC
The DNA here is from genome assembly GCF_002776525.5 of Piliocolobus tephrosceles. NCBI lineage: Eukaryota > Metazoa > Chordata > Mammalia > Primates > Cercopithecidae > Piliocolobus > Piliocolobus tephrosceles. Next base: position 33,656,751 of record NC_045449.1, read on the forward strand.
TGGGCAACATGGTGAAACCCCATTTCTACAAAAACTTTAAAAATCAGCCAGGCCTGGTGGCTCATACCTGTAGTCCCAGCTATTTGTGGGACTCAGGTAGGAGGATTGCTTGAGCCCAGGAGGTGGAGGCTGCAGTGAGCTGAGATCACGCCACTGCACTCCAGCCTGGGTGACAGAGAAAGAGAAAGACACACACAAACACAAAAGGAAAGGAAAGGGAAGGGGGAAAAGGAAAACAGGAAAAGGGGGAAAGGAATAAAGGAGTAAAAGGGGAAACCGGAAAAGGGGTAAAAGGGGTAAAAGGGGAAAGGGGGGAAGGGGGAAAGAGGAAGGGGAAGGGAGTGTAAAATTCCTTAAATGCAAAGAGTATTTTACATAATTAAAATATATTCACCAAAACATTGTTATATCCCCAGGAAAATTCTGTATAAGATTTCAATTAGCCTAACATCTCCTTGTACTACAAAAGGGGTTAAAGGAGTATCAATAATTTACTATACCTTCTTGGAGCTGTTTGGGAGAATGATTTTTAGCATTATTAGTCAGAAGCATTCGCCGTAGCAGGGCATCAGTCCCTGTGATTTCTTCTTCACAAATCCAGTCATCCACAATACATAAATGTGGGTAGTTAGTAGCAAGGAGACGTAGTAAAGCTGAATGCAACCCTTGAAAATTTACAGAAAATCAATTGGATTCTTCATGCTCAAACACCAGAAGCTTCCCCACCCCTCTCATTTTTATCAAACCACTAGCCTGCAAGGAAAGAGGGTTATGCTCTAAGTCAGTGATTCTCAAAGAATGATTAGATGGCTGGGCACGGTGGCTCACACCTGTAATCCCAGCACTTTGGGAGGCCGAGGCAGGTGGATCACCTGAGGTCAGGAGTTTACGACCAGCCTGGTCAACATGGCGAAACCCTGTATCTACTAAAAATATAAATATTAGCTGGGCATGGTGGTGGGCGCCTGTAATCCCAGCTACTCGAGAGGCTGAGGCAGGAGAATCGCTTGAACCGGGAGATAGAAATTGCAGTGAGCCAAGATCACACCACTGCACTCCAGCCTGGGCAACAAGAGCAAAACTCCATCTCAAAAATAAAAAAAGAATGATTAGAGCACCACCAGCATCATAAGTTTGGGAAGCTTGTTTCACGTGCAGAATAATGAATACCATCCCAGGTGATGAGATCAGAAGCTGTAGAAGGGAGCCCTAGGAATGTTCACTCCTTGTGCATGCAAACTACAGTTTAAGAACTTGTGTATAGTCATTTGACCAAGGGAAACTGCTTAAATGAAGGTCCCCAAGTAATGTGATAAACAGTGAGCTGGGAACTACTACTCATAAAGAAAGCTTTCACCTTTCTTCTATCCCACCCAACATAATAGTCTCCTAAAGTTGTTTGACATAGCAATGGTTCAAGAGTTGAGGGAAGAGGAAAGAAGAGGAGGAGAAAAGAATGTCTATTTGGGGACTATCATATGTGGTTTGGAAAAGGTCCTACTCAGAAATACTGACAGGCTTCTGTAGAGAACATGCCCTTTCCTCCAACCCTGTTGAGAATCATCGCTATAGATATGGTAAAATTAAAGTTGCCACTTCGAATACTTGAAAGGTCTCAGGTACTTTATGTACATTTTCTCATCTCTCCCTAACATTCATACAAAGTAAGCAATGCCTCCCATTCTACCGTAAGGAACAAACCACAATGAAAGACATGTATTAACATTAACAACTCTAAAGTCACACAGCCAGATATGTCAATCAAAAGAGGCAGTACTGATGATACCCACAACAGGGGGCATTTTATCTTGGTTCCAGAAGTATTAAAGAAGATCAAAAGAAATGGGAAAACTTGTTACCAAATCAAAGCCTTATTTATAACATTTTACCTATACCACAGTTTGACTATTCATGACTATTATGTATAATGTTAATAATGAGAGGCCCGCACGCGATGGCTCATGCCTATAATCCTAGCACTTTGGGAGACTGCAGGAGATGGATCACTTGAGGCCAGGAGTTCAAGACCAGTCTGGCCAACATGGGGAAACCCTGTCACTACTAAAAATACAAAAATTAGCCAGGTGTGGTGGCACACGCCTGTAATCCTGGCTACCTGGGAGGCTGAGGCACAAGAATTGCTTGAACCTGGGATGTGGAGGTTGCAGTGAGCCAAGATCGTGCCACTGCACTCCAGCCTGGGTGACAGAGCAAGACGCTGTCTCAAAAAGAAATTATGACACCATAAAAATGCCTATTTAGTTAATGAATTAACGAAGTACTACTATGCTAAGTGCTTCGCGCATAAGTACCTAATAAATATTGTTGCTACCATATTATTATCATCATTATCAGAACAGTGAGACTACACAGTAGTAGCAGGAATCAAAGTACTTTAGATCTAATTATCCCCTTATTATGCAAATCAAATGATACCACTGCTTAATCCCAGTAGAAAAAATACCCAGTTCCTTTCTCATAGAAACAGCTTAAAATTGATGATTCTGTGTTTGAAAAGACACTGTAACAATCAAAAATGGCGTTACTTAAACATTTAAATTTCTAAATGCATACAGGAGTATATATACAGTTAAAACTATACCAAACCATCACAAAAGACTGCTTACAAAAGTGTAAACTAATCAACATTTCATACTCTTTTCAATAAAGCATATCAATTGTCAAATGCTGTTAAAAATAACATTATTTTGTGGAAACAGATTATACAAAGAAGCCAGGCATGATGGCTCACGCCTGTAATACTAACACGTTGGGAGGCTGAGTAGGGCTCTTCACTTGAGGTCAGGAGTTCGAGACTAGCCTAACCAACATGATGAAACCGTGTCTCTACTTTAAAAAAAAAAAAAAATTATACAAAGATATAAGTAAATAAATGCTGCAGACATCTGGTTAACAACGTCCAGTGAAGGCCATGTTTCTCCTTGAAACCAACCATAATAAAGAGAAAGAAAATTCCAGCCGGACACAGTGGTTCACCTGTAATCCTAGCACTTTGGGAGGCTGACATGGGTGGATTACCTGAGGTCAGGAGTTCAAGACCAGCCTGGCCAACATGGCGAAGTGAAGTCTCCACTAAAAATACAAAAATTAGTTGGGCATAGTGGCGGGTGCCTGTAATCCCAGCTACTCGGGAGGCTGAGACAGGAGAATCACTTGAATCTGGGATACGAAAGTTGAAGTGAGCTGAGATCGCACCCCTGCACTCCAGCCTGTGAGACAAGAGCGAAACTCCTTCTCAAAAAAAAATTAAAAATTCCAACTTAACAGAAAGAAAAACACCCACACTCAAACATTAGAGAGGTATTTAATTAATAAAAATCTCTAGAACATTAGCACGGCATGGTGGCATAGGCCTATAGTCCCGGCTACTAGAGAGGCTGAGGTAGGAGGATGCTTGAGCCCAGGAGTTTGAGGCTACAGTTAGCTATGATCACACCACTGCACTCCAGCCTGGGTAATGTAGTGAGACTCTTTCCCTAAAGATAAAAAAAAAAACCAAAAGAAAAATATCTAATTTCAAAAAACACTACAATATTTCTACTTAACAGGATTTATAGTAAAATATTACAATATGTCCATACTATGGATCATAAAATAATCAGAAACAGTAAGGAAGATCTACCTGTACCGATATGTGAAGATGTTCAAGACTCCAAGAAAAAAAACAAGCCTTGGAAGAGGCAGGGGAGGCTGCGCGTGGTGACTCACTCCTGTAATCCCAGCACTTTGGGAGGTCAAGGTGGGCAGATCACTTGAGACCAGGAGTTCAAGACCAGCCTGGGCAACATAGTGAAACCCTGTCTCTACTAAAAATACATAAATTAGATGGGCATGGTGGCGCATACTGGTAATCCCAGCTATTTGAGTGGCTAAGGCACGAGAATCACTTGAACCCAGGAGGTGGAGGTTACAGTGAGCCAAGATCGTGCCATTGCACTCCAGCCTGGATGACAGAGTGAGCCACTGTCTCAAAAACAAAAACAAACAAAAGAGGCAGTGTACAATACTATTCAGAGTTAAAAAAAAATTTTTTGTTTTACTTCTGTAAGTGTCTGTTAGGTTCAACACAAGAACCTGCTGTTTCTGTAGCTCTAAATTAGTTGAATATCTGCAATTTCTTTTTTTTTTTTTTTTTTTTTTGAGATGGAGTCTCGCTCTTTCGCCCAGGCTGGAGTGCAGTGGCGCATCTCGGCTCACTGCAAGCTCCACCTCCCAGGTTCATGCCATTCTCCTGCCTCAGCCTCCCGAGTAGCTGGGACTACAGGCACCCGCCTGTAGTTTCACCACGCCTGGCTAATTTTTTGTAATTTTTTGTATTTTTTTTACTAGAGACGGGGTTTCACCATGTTAGCTAGGATGGTCTCGATCTCCTGACCTCGTGATCCTCCTGCTTCAGCCTCCCAAAGTGCTGGGATTACAGGCGTGAGCCACCACGCCAGGCCAAATATCTGCAATTTCATACGGTTCAACCTATAGGAGAAAAAAGCCTGAAAATACATACCAACTGCAAATAGCTAGGGTGGCGTTTTAAGGGGCAGGGTAGTTTGCAATAACTGAAATAATAGATTTAGTGAGGGAGGCAAAGAGGAATTTCACTCTTGAACTGTTTGAATTTTTAACATTAAGCACCTATTACACTTCATAACATTACAAACAGTAAGGTTTTTTAAACAATAAACTTTAGCAGTAAAGAGCAAATTAAAACATACCTCCCAACTCCTGCTGTAGCCCTTGAGCCTGTCGAATAAGGAACTTGATAGGAATCTGGTCCATTAAAGAAGAAGAGTACGATTTGGGCTTTCTTTGCATGGCAGCTATCAAAGATAAAAAGTGTAAAATAAATAAAATGTCCAGAAACAACAGAAATCTTAACCTTCAACCCAAATGGAAACAAAAACAAAGTCAAATTACTTTTAATGCAATTAACCTGCGAATATAGCATATAAAAGATGAAGAATCATTAAGAAAACAAGTGGCTACACAGGAAGAATAAGAACATACCTGGAGCAAGATCTGGAAAATGCCCTGAAATTTAAAACTAGACAGAAGAAAATTCATAACAGGTGAGAGAAGCAATGTGCAAAAGTGCCCTACACTAAAAGAACCAACAAGTGAGTCAAGATTTTCCCAAACCTAATTGGGAGATCAAATGTAATCATGAACAGATGGCCTAGAGCTTGATGATTCCAAAGCATCTTACAAAAATAAATTACTTTATTTTATATTTTATTTTATTTATTTTTTGAGCCAGAGTCTCACGCTTTTTGCCCAGGCTAGAGTGCAGTGGCATGATCTCAGCTCACTGCAACCTCCGCCTCCCGGGTTCAAGCAATTCTCCTGCCTCAGCTTCTCAAGTAGATTGGCTGGGATTATAGCCACCCACCACCATGCCTGGCTGATTTTTGTATTTTTAGTAGAGACGGCATTTTGCAATGTTGGCCAGGCTGGTCTTGAACTCCTGACCTCAGGGGATCCAGCCTGCCTCAGCCTCCGAAAGTGCTGGGATTACAGGCATGAGCCACTGGGCCCGGCCAATTTTTTTTTTTTTTTTTTTTGAGACAGAGTCTCACTCTATCACCAGGCTGGAGTGCAGTGGCGCGATATTGGCTCACTGCAACCTCTGCCTCCCAGATTCAAGCGATTCTCCTGCCTCAGCCTCCCGAGTAGCTGGGATTACAGATGCCCACCACCATGCCCATCTAATTTTTTGTATTTTTAGTAGAGATGGGGTTTCACTGTGTAAGCCAGGATGGTCTTGATCTCCTGACCTCGTGATCTACCTGCCTGGGCCTCCCAAAGTGCTGGGATTACAGGCGTGAGCCACAGTGGATTTTATCAAATTATATACAATAGTGGTGATTGACTCTTTTTTTTTCCCCCTGAGAGGAGTCACTGTCACCCAGGCTGGTGTGCAGTGATTCAATCTTGGCTCACTGCAACCTCTGCCTCCTGGGTTTAAGCAATTCTTGTGCCTCAGCCTCCCAAGTAACTGGGACTACAGGTGCCCACCACCACGCCCAACTGTTTGTATTTTTAGTAGAGAAGGGGTTTCACTATGTTGGCCAGGCTGGTCTCAAACTCCCGACTTCAGGTGATCCACTAGCCTCGGCATCCCAAAGTGCATACCTGGCCTCTTTTTAAATTAAGTTAGACAATATGAATTTGACTTCCTTCTCTCACAACTCCTACCTTCAACCAGCCATGTCCACCCTTTTTTTTCTTCTAAGTCCATTTTAATTTCTGTACTTTTGCTGCTATCCTAATTCGGTGCCTACTCACCCTTTGTTTATATATCTTCCATGGTCCACTTTCCCTGCCTCCAATTTAATCCATCCTTCACCCTACGGCCATAGTCTTCTCATTTAAATACAGATTTGGCCACCTTCAGTGAATCCTCAGATCATACAGAGTAAAAGTCCTTGCCAGTCAACACTATCTTTCTCTGTCTCATCTCTACCATATTGTATATGCCTGGCACCCAAAACTCATTCCAAGGTACTTTCCTTTACACCACAGGAATATATGAGAAGCTCAATCAGGGTGTTTGTAGTTTGACAAATGATATACAATATGTTTATTCTCTTATAAACCACAAACAGTAAAGCTCAACTATTTTTCTTTTATTAAGGACAAGAAGTATGTAAGTGCAAGTGTTAGAATAAAGGTTGAGAATCACTGTCTATATAGACCACATATATATCATACACTCTTATTTAGATACGATCTCCCCTTTAAGTTAACAAATTAGCATAGTTTTCCATACTAATCTTTTATGAATTAAGAAAAAATCAGAAGGCAGTTAAAACAATAGTTATAAGATCCAGCAATAGTCAAATCCTGGTTCCAATACTTACTACAATACTTAATACTAACTTAGGGAAGTTACCTAACTTCCTTGTGCCTCAGTGTTCTCCCTTGTAAAATAAACATAACCACCACCTATCTCATAGAATTGTTATGAGGGTTTACATGAGTTAACTACAAGACTTAACCAAAGCCAGGCAAAGTGGCTCACACCTGTAAATCCAGCACTTTGGGAGGCCAAGGTGGGTGGATGACTTGAGGTCAGGAGTTTGAGACCAGCCTCACCAACATGGTAAAACTCTATCTCTACTAAAAATACAAAATTCAGTGGGGCGTGGTAGCGGATGCCTGTAATCCCAGCTACTTGGGAGTCTGAGGCAGGAGGATCACTGGAACCCGGGAGGCAGAAGTTGCAGTGGGCTGACATTGCGCCACTGCACTCCAACCTGGGCAACACAGCAAGCCTCTGTCCCTAAAAAAAAAAAAAAAAGACTAAACTGTATGTGTACAATTAAAAAGCAGAAATTATTTCAGGTTCTTAGGAAGACTTAATACTGCAAAGAAGTAAATTCTCTCCAAATTAATCTGTAAGTTTAACATAATTCTTATCAAAATCTCAATATAATTTTCATTTGTGAAATTTAATAAAATTATTATAAAGTTCACAGAAAAGATTAAATATGTGAGAATATACAGAAATTCCAAACAAGAAATGTATCAATCAAAGGCACAGAAAATGTCAAACATAAAAAAGAAAATCCAGGCCAGGCATGGTGGCTCACACCTGTAATCCCAGCACTTTGAGAGGCTGAGGTGTGTGGATCACTTGAGGTCTGGAGTTCAAGACCAGCCTGGCCAGCACAGTGAAACCCCATCTCCACTACAAATACGAAAATTAGCCAGGCATGGTAGCATGCACCTGTAACCCCAGCTACTCAGGAGGCTGAAGCAGAAGAACTGTTTGAACCCAAGAGGTGCAGGTTGCAGTGAGCCAAGATCGCACCACTGCATTCCAGCCTGGGTGACGGAGTGAGACTTTTGTCTCAAAAAAGAAAGAAAAACAAATTAAAAACTACACACAAAGGTCAGGAGGATCGCTCACACCTGTAATCCCAGCACTTTGTGAGGCAAAGCCAGGAGGACTGCTCGAGCCCAGGAGTTTGAGACCAGCCTGGCAACATGGCAAATCCCATCTCTACAAAAAACTTAAAAAATCAGCCAGGCATGGTAGTGTCCACCTGTGGTCCCAGTTACACGGGAGGCTGAGGCAGGAATTCCTTGAGCCCCAGAGATCAAGGCTACACTGAGCCATGTTCGTGCCACTGCACTCCAGCCTGGGTGATAGAGTCAGACCCTGCCTCGAAAAACAAATAGATGGAATGAAATGAACTATACACATGTAGAAAGTCTAAACACAGGTAAACCTTTTTCAAATACAGGAAAAAATACCACTTTACATTGATATGTGCATGCTAAAACTGACCTTCTGATATCACGTGAAGTAACTTAAGTTTCAAAGCCCATTTCAGTGACATCCTCTGTGTGCATGTGCGTGTGTGTGTGCGTGTGCGTGTGTGTGTGCGTGTGCGTGTGTGTGTAGAGATGGGCATCTTGCTGTTTCCCAGGCTGGTGTCAAACTCTGAGCACAAGTGACCATCCCATCTCAGCTTCCCAAAGTACCGAAGCACTGAGATTACAGGGAATGAGCTACCATGCCCAGCCCAAAGTTAACAGCAAAATGAAACCCTTCTAGTTTTTTTTTTTTTCTTTAGAGACAGAGTCTCACTCTGTCCACCAGGCTGGAGTGCAATGGCACAATCTCGGTTCACTGCAACTTCCGCATCTGGGTTCAAGCAATTCTCCTGCCTCAACCTCCTGAGTAGCTGGGATTATAGGCATGAGCCACCACGCCTGGCTAATTTTTGTATTTTTAGTAGAGACAGGGTTCCGCCATGTTGACCAGACTGGTCTCGAACTCCTGACCTCAAGTGATATGCCCACCTCGGCCTCCCAAAGTGCTAGGATTACAGGCGTAAGCCGCCTCACCTGGCCTTTTCTATTGTTTTTGATTAGGTTGTTACTATTCATACTAACGGAAGGAAGACCAGGCAAAGACTCAAATCAAGAGAAAAAAATTCAGTTACAGCTCCATCGTGTGTATCTTTTAAATTTATATTTAGTGAACAAGACCTATACAATTGTTAAAATACAGGCAATTCTGTTATCTATTCATTTAGCCTCCTATAAGGAGGACTGGGCCATAAATCATGGTTATGTACCCCAACATGCATGATTTATGTATCAAATATACAATGCCCACATTGCAAAGATTATAAAATGATACTAGAGTCTGTTAGAATATTGCCCTTCTTTTATCAAAAAACAGTTTGGAAAGTAACAAAATGCAAGCTAATAAAATACACTATCACTAGAACCACTCCTCTATGTATAACTTACCTAAAGTCTTTGTGTTTGCTAGAAGAGCCTCCTCATAAGACAGTATATAGTAGAGCACCAAAAGCTGTGCTGTGATACTGAAACGCTGATTAAGGCGGATGTTGTCACCCTGGAGGAAATATTACGAATACTCTGAAATACTCTGAATTTCATGAGTGATTTTTTTTTTCTTGATAGTAAAAGAATCAAAATAGATTATTCAGCATTGCTGCTCCTAACTCAGGTAAAAGAGGAGAAATGTTGCTGTGTGTGTATTAAACTCAAAAAAACAACATGAAATCTGAGATGGTATGAGAGATGAAAGGCAATATGCTTAAGTGGTCTTTAAGTAAGACAAAGAAAAGACTTCAGCTACTACTCAATAGCAAACCCATCAGGCTGCTTCTGAAAGACAGGAGTCCCAAGTATTATATGAAATTACCATGAGAAAGTAACTCCTAAATAAGACAATGTATACTTAATTATATTTGTGAAAAATGCAACTGTTTTTCCCTTCTAACAAACTGGGGAAAAAATACTTTCATCAAATTTTCCCTAAATGAGCCAGGAGTGGTGGCTCATGCCTATAATCCCAGCACTTTGGGAGGCCGAAGCAGGCGGATCACCTGAGATCAGGAGTTGGAGATCAGCCTGGCCAACATAGTAAAACCCTGTCTCTATTAAAAACATAAACATTAGCCAGGTGTGGTGGCAGGTGCCTATAATCCCAGCTACTCGAGAGACTGAGGCATGAGAATCACTTGAACCAAGGAGGCGGTTTGCAGTGAGCTGAGATCGTGCCACTGCACTCCAGTCTGGGCAACAGAGTGAGACTCTGTCTCAAAAACAAAACAAAACAAAACAAAGTTCACGCTAAATGAATGTAGGTATATCTTAGATTCCCAGGATGCTAAACAAACCTATGTTGAATATCTTGAAATCCCACACAGTACTTGATCAAACACACAATCTCCAGGGCACCCTTTAGATTTTAAAGTGAAACTTAAAAAAAAATTATTGGCCGGGCGCAGTGGCTCACACCTGTAATCCCAACACTTTGGGAGGCCAAGGCGGGAGGATCACTTGAGGTCAGGAGTTCAAGACCAGCCTGGACAATATGATGAAATCCCATCTTTACTAAAAATACAAAAATTAGCCAGTTGTGGTGGCGCATGCCTGCAGTCCCAGCTACTCAGGAGGCTGAAGCAGGAGAATCATTTGAACTCAGGAAGCGGAGGTTGTAGTGAGCTGAGATTGCCCATTGCACTCCAGCCTGGGCATCACAGTGAGACTCCAGTCTCAAAAAAAAAAAAAAAATCCAGGCACAGTGACTCACACCTGTAATCCCAGCACTTTGGGAGGCTGAGGCAGGTAGATCACCTGAGGTCAGGAGTTCAAGACCACCCTGGACAACATGGTGAAACCCTGTCTCTACTTAAAATACAAAACATTAGCTGGGCGTTGTGGCAGACGCCTGTAATCCCAGCTACTCGGGAGGGTGAGACAGGAGAATCATTTGAACCCGGGAGGCGGAGGTTGCAGGGTGGCGGAGGTTGCAGGGTGGTGGAGGTTGCAGTGAGCCAAGATCGTGCCATTGCACTCCAGCCTGGGCAAGAAGAGTGAAACTCCATCTCCAGAAAAAAATTCTCACACAAGTGCCTGTTTAGCAAACTAGTTGGAACTAATACCATTCTTTTCATTTTTACAGGTGATCTAAGGAAATTTAATCTAATTTTAAATTCAGAACTACCTAAAAGTCCTCTGATAGGAAAATAAAAATATGGGATAAGTAAGAAGAACTAAAAGAAAAATAAGTTAATAGATATAAAGAACAACGATTTTACCCCAGTGACTCCTTGGAAAATATTGAGTATCTCCTGTTCTGTGACTGGCTGATTTGTGGCTTCTGGATTAGATTTCGATGCAGGAGTAAGTATAGAATTTATGTACACATCAATCAAAGGAAGTAATTGAGGATGAAGTGGAGTAGAGGTTTCACACAGCTGTCTGTAAATCCAATCCTAAGAAAGAATGTTATAGACACTGAATTGTGGCAAAAAGAAAAACCAAGCAAAATTATAAAAGTACATACAGTTTTACATGAATTATGAATCAGTAAAATTCACTATTAACTTTTGGCAGTTCCAAATATATTATCTAGTATCATAACTGTCTTTGATTTTAAAATATGAACTACCTTTATATCTGTATCATCTTAGGTGCACTGTCCACTGGAAGCTTGCCTTTGGGTTTAATCTATTAGTTTTTAAGTAGTGGGAAAAACATTTTAAGTCCCTACCATATCTGTATTTAGAGCACCATGTGTGGCGTCATGGGAGAGCTCACATTAGATAGGAATTTGGAGAGAGAGAGATAGGTCCTTCACAGCAAACCCTCAGATAGACTAAGAAAGTGTCTCTGACAAGCACTTACAGGAGACTATCACTTAACTATCATTGGATGGAGGACATGTAAAATGTTGGGTGTGCATTTGAACTCTTAATTCTTAGCTATTTTACTTGCTAAAAATATAAAGCAGCAGAAGATACAATCTAGCTGGGAAATAATTTCACTAAATCACAAAAAACAAGGGACAATTAAAAGTGATATATCATGCATATATTATTCACTGTTCTTTGTAAATAAAAGAGCCTCTGAAAAAGTTTCAGATTACTTTACCTCCTGGGTCTCAACCTTCTCTTTAGAGGCCCTTTTAACTGTTAGATATAGCCAACTAAGACAAATCAAAACATATCGAAATCATAAGTTAGGTGTGAGGTGTCCTTGTGGCAAATCGACAAATACTAGTCATGGCAACTTCCCCAATTTGTAAAACAAAACCAGGCCCATTGCAGTGGCTCACACCTGTAATCCCATTTCAGGAGGCCAAAGGAGGAGAATTGCTTAGGACCAGGAGTTCAAGACCAGACCAGCCTGGGCAACATAGCGAGACCCCGTCTCTACAAAAAAGGCTTTTTAAAGCTGGGTGTAAGACCAGGCACAGTGGCTCATGCCTGTAATCCCAGCACTGTGGGAGGCCGAGGTGAGTGGATCACCTCATGTCAGGAGTCTGAGACCAGCCTGGCCAACATGGTGAAACCCTGTCTCTACTAAAAATTGAAAAAAAAAAAAATTAGCCGGGCGTGGTGGCAGGAGCCTATAATACCAGCTACTCAGAGGCAGAGGCAGGGGAATCACTTGAACCTGGGAGGCGGAGGTTGCAGTGAGCCGAGATAGCACCACTGCACTCCAGCTTGGGTGACAGAGTGAGACTCTGTCTCAAAAAAAAAAAAAAGCCAGGAGTGGTGGCTCATACCCATAGTCCCAGCCACTTAGGAGGCTGTGGCAGGAGGAGTGCTTGAGCCCAGGAATTTGAAGTTACAGTGAGCTATGACAGCCTGGGCGACAGAGTGAGACTTGTCTTTAAAAAATAAATAAATAAATTAGAAAATGGAAGTTTCAAAGTTTTAATGAAATAGGCATGTGCCACTATTGAGAACTTAAATGGAGTATTATGCATTTTGAAAATAATCTTACATTGTTTTAAAAATCTGAAATTACTGTATTATAATTATATAATTATAATTACTATACCTAATTACTACACTTATATAAATGACCAGTAACTTAATACCACACATTTCCCACACAAAACCCATAATAAAGGCCTACAAACTGAAATACAAGTAACTGGGGAGAAAGCATTAATTTAGGTTGTTCTTTGAAATATAAATGTAGGCCAGGCACAGTGGCTCACATCTGTAATCCCAGCACTTTGGAAGGCCGAGACGGGCATATCACTTGAGGTCAGGAGTTCGACACCAATCAGCCAATGCAGTGAAACCCTGTCTCTACTAAAAATACAAAAATTAGCTGGGCGTGGTGGCACACACCTATAGTCCCAGCTACCTGGGAGACTGAGGCAGGAGAATCGCTTTAACCCAGGAGGCAGAGGTTACAGTGAGCCAAGACTGTACCACTGCACTCCAGCCTGGGTGACTGAGCAAGACTCCACCTCAAAAGAAAATATATATATAAATGTAGGGGCATGCTTTTATGTTATTTGTTTTATTTGTAGGGGCATACTTTTATTGACACTTTGTGCTTGGTAAAGGAACGACTCCTGAGAAGCTGGTAAATACAATGAATAGGCAAAAATCCAGTAATGTTGGCACTCAGGTTGCTGGTGACAGGGACCCGAACTGCATGAGCTGTGACAACCTAAAAGGGAAAAATAGTATTAGTAATATAAAGAACTAAATATAAAATTATTTTGAAAGAGAGATAAGTAGACTGTCAACACCTAATATAAGTGTGGTCCCTAGAAATGAATGATGACAATAAATTATTACGTTTTAATTATCTTTGAATGCTGAGGAAACGTACATTTAGGGATTTATATAATTCCCTAATTTTTTGTTTTTAAACACAGATACATACACAGTGGTGTGATAAGGTAAAATAAATAAATAAATAAAAATTTGAAGCATACAATCTGGGCTCAATGACTTTGAAGAAGTCACTTTATCTTCTGAATCTTTTTCACATCTACAAAACAGGACACTACCATACTGCCTCAAAGCATTGTTATGAGGGGGAAAATATTCTTTTTGGAAAAACATCATATGAACTATAAAGCACCACATAAATATACCCAGAAATATTTATTATCAATATGTCATGCATAGGCTCTAATTGTCTTTTAAAGACCCTCCTCAAAGTTGTCGTCCAACTGGTTCAAATTTAAAGACAAAAAATAACTTATGATTCTCCCACATGCTGTGTGACTATTTGTAATTTAGGAGTATATGTGTGTATGCGTGTTGAGGGTGGGAGGGATAGTAAAATATAGAAATAAAGATATTAATAGCCATAAAAAAGCAACAACTGGCTGGGCACAGTGGCTCATGCTTGTAACCCCAGCACTCTGGGAGGCCGAGGTGGGTGGATCATCTAAGGTCAGGAGTTCAAGACCAGCCTGGCCAACATGGTGAAACCCCATTTCTACTAAAAATACAAAAATTAGCTGGGCGTGGTGGTGGACACCTGTTAATCCCAGCTACTTGGGAGGCTGAGGCAGGAGAATTGCTCCAACCCAGGAGGCAGAGGTTGCAGTGAGCTATGATCGTACCACTGTATACTAGCCTGGGGGACAGAGTGAGATAAAAAAGAAATGAAAAAAATCCTTAGGCTTATCCATGGACAAAAGTGCTAAGGCTAAAGAAGAACATGTTAAGTATAAGAAATTTAGACTCTAGCCTGTAATCTCGTTAGAAATTAATTTTACAGCCTAAAGGTTTAAATAGGTCTTTATCTTTCTCTAGACACATTAAAACAATTACCTCTTGAGATGCCCGATCATCAGCATCTAAGAGTATTCTCCTAAGTATCTACTCAGTCTCCAAAAATACATACATTCAAAAGATGCTTTGCTATGTTATGACTAGTTTTAAAAGTGTATTTTAAATGGATTATTTTTAAACAAAGTTTCAATGATGAAATAAATCATCATGAGTGATTAAAAAGAAAAAAGACCATATTACTTTCTTAAGGTAAGACACACAAGTTTTCTCCCAAAGAATATTGTAAAAGAAAGTTAAGTAAGCACCCAAGAATAAAAAGAAATACCTGCTCAGTAAAAATTTCCTGTGTGAAGATCGTCTTCATCCTGCTCAAGGAGCTTGGCTTAATTACAATCTAAAATTACCAAAAGAATTCCAACAGTATGTAAAAATATATGAAACACAATTTATTCTAGGAAACTTACCTAAAATGGCTGTGATACACATAAATGTTCAAATGTTCAAGTACTCTACTCTGTTTTAGAAGTGCCTTCTCAAACCCAACATTAAAGTGTTAATACTCAGAAACAGGACCAATATAGAAAGCACTTAATAAATACTATTAATGGCATTTTCAGTCGGTTGGGGAAAACAGATTATTTACTACATGGAGCTGGGATAGCTGCCCCTCTGTGAGGACAAGACAAACGTGTGTGTGTGTGTGTGTGTGTGTGTGTGTGTGTGTGTGTGTCTGCATATACACATATATGCACACACATATATATGTATATATAGACACACATACACTTTTTGCACATATCACACCATACACCAAAAGAAACTCCAAGTAGACTAAATGTTTAAATGTAAAACATGAAACCACCAAAAAAAACTAGAAGAAAATGTAAGTGATCATTTATATAAACCCAAGAAAGGAAAACATTTCTAAGCATAAGAGCAAAATAGAAACCACAAAAATAACATTTAATATACTACATAAAAATAATAATGATGATAATTTCCACATGGCAAAGTTAAATGGCAAAAAAGATTGGAAAAAGTCCATTATAACATGTTGAACTCTCCACTTTTAAAGATACTATAAGATATGTCACTGATTTAATATTACAGCAGCTTTTCAAGAAAAAAAGTAGGAGTTGGAACACTACCACTTTCATATTACATGTCAACTGTAAAATGAATCCCAATTTCAACATTGGGCAAAATATATGTCTTGAAATATATGAAGATGTATGAGGCATAATGATGTATCTTTCCTTTTGAAACAGTGAAAGAAAAAAATAAATCAAAGTCCCTACAGGAAAATTAGGATACTGATAAGCGTTTTACAAAAGAAATAAACCAGCCAAAACACATAGATTTTAAATACTAAAGTTTCACTAGTAATCAAAGAAATTCAAACTAGGTGATACCACTGTTCATCAACCAAATTTGCAAAGATTAAAAAAAAATAGTAATGCTCAGTCATGTGAAAGTTTAGGAAAATAGGAGTTCTTACTCACTACTGGTAACAGTTAATTAAGCTGATACAATCTTTCTAAAAGATAATATGGCAGTACTCTTGAAAAACCTTAACATAGCCATACTTTTTCCTTAGCAATTACCTTCTAGAAATTTATCTTAAGAAAATGATCCAACAGGTGTATGATCCAACATGTGAGTGCCTATGTGTGTATTTACATAAACAAGGATATTCCTCTAAGTGTTATACTGAAACTAGAAAATCTACATGGGAAATAATAAAGGACCCAGTAAGAAGATCAAACAATGGACTATAACACAATGCAGCCATTAAAAATTATACCGTATTATAATATTTATTGACATGAGTAAATGCTCATCATATATTAGTTTTTTTAAATCACCAAATATATATGCCACTTTAAAGAAAGAACAGACATCAGAATATTAATAGTAGTATACTAGGTATCTCTGAATCATGGAATTATAAGATATCTTTCCCTTTTCTGTGCTTGCCAAGGTTTTTGCATGAGTATCTATTATTTTAGTAAATAAAGGTTTCAAAATGCATTTTTTTCTAAGCCCTCCTGATAAAACTTCTATTAAACAATTAAAATTACTTAAAACAATCTATTTACACAGCAACAAAATGTCCATCTTAGAAACATCTTTCTGTTTTTAGAAAGAAGTTAAAAGAAAATTACCTTCATCCCCAAAGTGGAACAGACCAAGTCAATGATAGCACTAAGCTGGTTGCTGTGAAAGTACATAGCCACCAATAATAGCATCTCCCCAAAAGAAGCAGAGACGCCTGACGTACTGTCAAAACAAAATAGGAAATATGAATTTTCCAAAGAGAGAAGAAGAAAAGCTTTCTCAACTAACTAAATCAAATTATCTTACCTCTCAAAATATGCTTCTTCTTTTATCATCCAACTTAGCCACACCACCATCAGCTGCTCCTGTTCAGGTGTACTACAAAATATACCAGAATGTCACTGGTTTAAATTAGATATTCTAGTATATGAATAAAATGCATTCTGAAGTTATTTTTGGTAGAAATTATTTTTCCTGCCCTATTTTCAAGTATCAAGTCAAATTAATGGCTTGCTGAATTGGGCCATTAATTTTCATTGAGGTATGAAGTAATTCTAGAGCTCAAGAATGAGGACCTTTGCTTTTTTCATGGAACCCCTCTCAAAGTCTTAGTTGCTGCCTTCACAGGTTGAAAAGAGTAAGCTTCCTCACATTCCTCAGAAAACAAAGGCCCCTTGGGATTAACCTGTTAAACCAACTATACAACAGCTGATATTTATTTCATATAGAAAAAAATCTAGTGTTAACACTTAAGCATCAAAATATCACAAACTGAGTGCCAAACAGTAATAAGCAGTCCATCTTCTGGGAAAATGAAATTTAATTTATAGAAACCTTATGAGTAGATCTCAAAGTTACAGAGAAACAAATGATCACTAATCATGGAAAAAAAGGCAGTCACGGGCTTACCAGATATGAAAAATGGCTATAAAAATACAATGACTTTTTTTTGAGACAATGTCTTGCTCTGTTGCCCAGGCTGGAGTGCAGTGGAGCAATCATAGCTCACTATAGCCTCAACCACCCAGGCTCAAGTGATCCTCCCACCGCAGCCTCCCAAGTAGCTGGGACTACAGGCATGCGCCAATGCATTCAGCTAATATTTTTTATTTTTAGTAGAGGGGAGGTCTCACTATGTTGCCCAGTCTGGTCTTGAACTCTTGAGCTCAAGTGATATTCCTGCCTAAGCCTCCCAAAGTGCTGGCATTATAGAGGCGAGCCACCATGCCTAGCCTAACAATGACTTTTTAAAGGGAATTCCTAAATTTTGAGATGGAGTTTCACTCTTGTTGCTCAGGCTGGAGTGCAGTGGTACAATCTCAGCTCACTGCAACTCCGCCTCCCGGGTTCAAGCGATTCTCCTGCCTCAGTCTCCCGAGTAGCTGGGATTACAGGCGTCTGCCACCACATCTGGCTAATTTTTGTATTTTTAGTAGAGATGGGGTTTCACCCTGTTGACCAGGTTGGTCTCAAACCCCTGACTTCAGGTGATCCACCCGCCTCGGCCTCCCAAAGTGCTGCGAATACAGGCCTGAGCCGCCGCACCCAGTCTAAATTTTAATTGATAAGTACAAGCTGACGTTGACTTCTGAAAAATTTTTCACCAATCTCTTTCTACTTCAGTGCAGTAAAAATAGATGCAACAAAAGCAAATGAAAAGTATGCTGCTTCTATTACCAAAAGCTAAGAAAATAAAAAAGGTCATCTCAACTATACCTAAACCATATAACAAGTAAGTAATAAAGTGTTATGTAGTAGAAAGATGATAGCCTTTACAGCCTGCCACACCCGAATGAGAATCCCATCTCTGCTAATTACTGTAGTGTGATCTTGAAGAAGAAACACAAATAATCTTTCTTTTTCTTTTTCACTGTAGTTCTAAAATGTTAAGAACTTCTTTTTTTTTTTTTTTTTTTTTTTTTTTTCAGAAGAAGTTTCGGTCTTGTTGCCCAGGCTGGAGTGCAATGACACGATCTTGGATCCTTGCAACCTCCACCTCCCACATACAAAAGATTCTTCTGCCTCAGCATCCCGAGTAGCTGGGATTACAGGCGCCCACCACCACACCCGGCTAATTTTTTATATTTTTAGTAGAGACAGGGTTTCACCATGTTGGCCAGGCTGGTCTCGAATTCCTGACCTTTAGGTGATCCACCCACCATGGCCTCCCAAAGTGCTGGGATTACAGGCATGACCCACTGGGCCTGGCCTATCTTAAGAACTTTTAAATATCTTTCTAAACATTAGTTCTTCTATCTATAAGTTATGGACAAAAATACCTTATGAGGCTGGGCAAAGTGGCTCTCGCCTGTAATCCCAGCAATTTGGGAGGCCAAGGCAGGAGGATAGCTTGAGCCCAGGAGTTCAAGACCAGCTTGAGCAACAAAGTGAGATCCCATCTCTACAAAAGAATTTAAAAATTAGACAGGCATGGTGGCACATGTTTGTAGTCCCAGCTACAAGGGAGGCTGAGACGGGAGAATCTCTTGAGCCCAAGAGGCCGAGCTTGCGGCGAGCCCTGATCGTGCCACTAGACTCCAGCCGGCACAACAAAGCAAGATCCTATCTAAAAAAAAAAAAAAAAAAATACTTTATAAGAGTAATGAGGATTTGAGATAATGTTTAGAAAGTACTTCAAGTAAAAGGAAAAGAAAGAATTCATGTACCTAATTTTACACCATCCTGAAACTCCATTAAAACTACATTAAGGTTTTCTTAAAAGGCATAAACACATAAGATATTGAGGAGAGACAACACCACAAAATACTGGAAGCTAGAGAACATAAAGATAAGTGGAAACTGACTTAGCAGACCTGAGGAAGCAAAATGTTAAACTGATAGAAGAGAAAACCCATCCATTTTACACCACAGAATTCCCAAAGAGCTCAAGCTACTCCAGGCAGTTCTGGGACCGAGAGTCAAGACAGACAAAAATTAAGTGGCTGACATTCTATATAAGTAGTAGGACTCCAAATCACCTCCTGCATTCTGCACAACTAGAAGAATACCCTTCCCTCAGTAGAGAGAAAACTGGAGATTTATTGTCTGGAGGTGGTAAAATCATGCATCTGAAATAAGGGAAACCAGGTATATCTGTAGCACCATTCTGAAAGTAGCAGAATTAAGTAAATGATTATACTGCAGGCTGATACCTACCAACACTCAACCCTTACTCTTTAACTTTATTTATGGGTTTCTGTATAGGCCTTCCCTCTCCAGGCGAGACAATAATCTTTAGAACTCTGATCAGACCAAGAGTTTCCCAAAGACCCACTTATGGGTCTTTTAGAACCTCCCATATTAGAGGTTCTAATATGCTTTTTCATTTCCTAGTCTTAAACGTGAACAATCAGCCAGGCGTGGCGGCTCACACCTGTAATGCCAGCACTTTGGGAGGCCAAGGCAGGCAGATCACCTAAGGTCAGGAGTTCAAGACCAGCCTGACCAACATGGAGAAATCCCATCTCTACTAAAAATAACTTAGCTGGGCGTGGTAGCATATGCCTATAATCTTAGCTGGGTGGGGTAGCGTATGCCTATAATCCCAGCTACTTAGCTGGGCGTGGTAGCATATGCCTATAACTTAGCTGGGCGTGGTAGCGTATGCCTATAAAAACTTAGCTGGGCGTGGTAGTGTATGCCTATAATCCCAGCTACTCGGGAGGCTGACGCAGGAGAATCACTTGAACCCAGGAGGCAGAGGTTGTGGTAAGCTGAGATCACGCCATTGCACTCCAGTCTGGCAGCCTGGGCAACAAGAGCAAAACTCCATCTCACAATATATATTATATATATATATGTGTGTGTGTGTGTGAACAAAATATATATATATGTGAACAAAATATGTGTGTATACATATATATGTGAACAATCAATAAATATTGGTTGGGTGCAGTGACTCACACCTGTAGTTGTAGCACTTTGGGAGGCAAAGGCAGGAGGATCACCTTAGGCCAGGAATTCAAGCTCAGCCTGGGCAACAAAAGTGAGACCCCATCCCTACAAAAAACTTTTAAAAATAAGCCAGGTGTGGTGGCCCACACTAGCCACTTGGGAGTCTGAGGTAGGAGGACCCGTTGAGCCCAGAAGTTCAAAGCTGTAATCAGTTATGATTGTACCACTGCATTTGCCCTGGGCAACAGAGAGAGACCCATCTCTAAATAAATAAATAAAACGAAAGTTAAAATAATAAGAAATATTAAGTATCTGAGAAAAGCATCTAACTTAAAAAATAGAGACCAAAAAAAGGCAGGGAAAAAAGCAACCTAGAGAAAGAAGCAATACAAATAATAAAATATCTTCAAAATCAGTATGACTAATATCAAAGAAATTATGCTATCATGAACCAATACATACTATAAAGAAGAAATATTCAGAGAGCCAAAAAAAAAAAGGGCTCTTAGAAATTAAAGACTGAGTAGGAATTGAAGATAAAGTTAAAGACAAATCCTAAAAGGTAGAATGATTTCTTTTTTTTTTTTTTAAGCTCTTTCACCCAGGCTGTAGTGCTATGGCACAATCATAGCTCACTGTAACCTTGAACTCCTGGGTTCAAGTGATCCTTCTGCTTCAACCTCCCAAATAGCTGGGACTAAGGCATGTCCCACTACCCCTGGAGAATTTTTTTTTTTAAAGACAGTGTCTTGCTATGTTGCCCAGGCTAGTCTCAAACTCACGGCCTGAAACAATCCTCCGACCTCAGCCTCTCAAAGCACTGGGTTTACAGGTGTGAGCCACTGCACCTGGCCTTAAAATGAGCAAGTTATTTTTAGAGTGCTGAACAGGTTCTAAAATTCTATTGTGGTGGTGGTTGCACAATTATATACACTAAAAACCACTCAATTGTACACTCTAAGTGGGTAAATCTTACGATATGTAAATTACATCTCAATAAAGCTGTTTTCTAAAAAGTAGAACAAGATGAGGGGAAGGAAAAGAGGAAAGGATAAGAAAATACGACAATCATTTCAAATTCCAAATAAAAGGAGGTTTTAGACAGAGAACATGCAAGAAGAAAACATTACCAACAAATTAATTCAGGAAAATTTTCTAGAATTGAGGGACATGAGTTTCCAGGTTCAGAGTGCTTACTGAATGCCTAGGACAATAGTCAAAAAGAGACTCAGACTAAGGCATATCAACCAGAAATTTCAAAACCTTAGAGATAAAAAGCGAATCCTACAAGTTTCCATATTAAAAACAAATAGGCCGCACAAAGGACCAGGAACCAGAATGTCAGACTTCCTGACAACACTAGAAGTTAGAAGACAAAGAAGCAACACCTTCAAAGTCCTGAAAGGAAATTATTCCCAAGTAAGAATTCCATACCCCATCAAACTATCAATCAGATGTTCACGTAGGACAAAGATATTTTAAGAAATATCCAGTCTCAAAAAGAATTTACTTCACACATACCCATTCAGAAACAGCAAAATGGTCAGGCACAGTGGCTGATGCTGTTAATCCCAGCACTGTGGGAAGCTGAGGCAGGTGGATCACCTGAGGTCAGGAGTTCGAGACCAGCCTAGCCAACATAGTGAAACCCCGTCTCTACTAAAAATACAAAAATTAGCTGGGAATGGTGGTGGTCGCCTGTAATCCCAGATACTCGGGAGGCTAAAACAGGAGAATCACTTGAACCTGAGTGGCAGAGGTTGCAGTGAGCCGAGATCATGCCATTGTACTCCAGTTGCACGAAAAGAGTGAAACTCATCTCAAAAAAAAAAAAAAGCAGTAGCAGCAAAATGAGGAAGCAATGAAAAAAGATGATGACATGATCACAGCTCAAACAAATGAAAGGATAGGTTTTCTTTTTAATTTTTTTTTTTTTTTAAACGAAGACAGGAGTCTCACTATGTTGCCCAGGCTGGCCTCAAACTTGTAGCCTCAAGCAATCCTCCGGCCTCAACCTCCCGAGTAGCTGGGACTACAGATGTGAGCCACCATGCCCAGCTAAGATGATGACATAAGATATAAGAAACAGGAGATCCAACAAAAGGAAAAGGAGAGACGAAGCAAGTCTCCAAAATGATGGTGAAGGTCAATCCCAGGATGAGAGCTTTGTACTAACAGGTATAGCTGGTAACCATTCCAGACCAAAATGCTCCTGAAGAAATCTCCTGAAGAAGATGAAACTCATAGACTATCTAATGAGTCAAAACATCTGGACAGAAGATTTAGGCTGGCAGAGAGTTTGAGGTTACATGAATGGGACATATAACACCAAGAAAGTTAAAAGCAAAAAACAAAAACACAGGATAAATATTAATCAAAAAAAAAAAAAACTTTTACAAGGCAGTAAAAAAAAATCATATACTACATGGTTGAGTTCTCAGCGCTTATATAATCGTAAAAACTATATATTGATCTAATCTGAATTATTATAAACATACTAGGAGAATGACAGGATAGGAAGGATATGTATGGATGTGTTTAGGACAGGGAGAAAAAAGAGAACTAATTTCTCATCTTTCATACTAGGAACTCAATAAAAAATACCTAAAAGCAAAAATCAAGGGGTATCAAATACAAACATGTTATTATAGATGTAGCAGTAAAACACAAAATAAACAGTTAAAAGAATTGAAAGACACTGCCTCTAAGAAAGGTGAAATAGGAAGAAGAGAAGGAAGGAAGGACTGCTATTAGCCTTAACAAATCTTGAAGAACTATTTTGACTCCTTTAAACAATGTACATATAAAACTTTAATAAAAGATAAATAAAATCAATCAGATGTTACTGATACCCTTATATTAAAAAAACACAAATAACCTGGACCCAGTGGCGTGTACCTGTAGTCCCAGCTACTTGGGAGGCTGAGTCAGGAGGATTACTTGAGGCCAGGAGTTCAAGGCTGCAGTGCGCTATGATCACACCCCTGAATAGCCACTGTACTCCAGCCTGGGCAACAAAGCAAGACCCCTTCTCTTAAAAATTGAAAAAAAAAAAAACAAAACAAAACTACAACTGTCCATGCCTAGACCAGCTTTTGTAGAAAGCTCTTATCTGATGCTACACAATTTTATTGAGTAAATAAAACTAAACCTTGAGAAAATGGAGCAACTTATATAGTTAGGTACCTGACAAGTGTAGAAAAGGCCAGTAGCATACAAAAGGAAAGTGAAACAAAGCGAACCCCAGCTGGCGTAGCAGGAGGACGGCTCGTCATCAACTGCAATAATTGCTCAGCTTCTTCTTCAGTTGGTCTAAAAAGGAATAAATACATCATTAGGCTTTACATTTTTAGTTGGGATGAAGAAGAAAAAGTCAATTTTTAACCTTTTAGATACAAATTTTAAACTTCAAAACGACACCCTGCTATTTATAAAATCTTTAACATCTCAAGTTGTCAAATGCAAAACTGCTGAGAAATTACAACTACAGTGTTTTACTGTAGACACAAATACAGGTAGGTCCTCACTTTGCCCTGTGTCATAAAAATGACCATGCAAGCTGAAATCATGCAACACGACCTTAATAATCAACGGTGAAAAGTATGATTGTACTGTAGCCTTTAAAATTTTTGTCAAAATATTAAAAACTCTGTTGATTATAATGCATAAGGAATTTTTTTTTTTTTTGAGACAAGGTCTTGCTCCGTCACCCAGGCTGGAGTGTAGTGGCAGGATCAGAGCTCACTTCAGCTTTGACCTCCCAGGCTCAGGTAATCCTCCCATGTCAGACTCTCATGTAGCTGGGACCACAGGTACGCGCCACCATGCCCAGGTTATTTTTTTTTGGTAGAGACACGGTTTTGCCATGTTCCCCAGGTTGGTCTCAGATTCCTGGGATTAAAAAATCCACTTCCCACCTCCCTTGGTCTCCTAAAATGCTGGGATTACAGGTGTGAGTCACTGCACCCAGCCAGAAATTTTTTTTTTAATAGTAAAACTAATATTTTATAGTACTCTAATTGAAAATATTAGAAACATTAGGAATTAAAGTGTCTTCTTTCTCTTTTTTTTTCTTTTGAGACGGAGTCTCACCCTGCTGCCAAGGCTGGAGTGCAGTGGCACGATCTCGGCGCACTGCAACCTCCACCTCCTGAGTTCAAGCAGTTCTCCTACCTCAGACTCCTGAGTAGCTAGGACTACAGGCACATGCCACTATTCCCAGCTAATTTTTGTATTTTTAGTAGAGAGAGGGTTTCACCATGTTGAACAGGTTGGCCTGCAACTCCTGACCTCACTGATCCGCAAGCCTCGGCCTCCCAGAATGCTGGGATTATAGGCGTGAGCTACCGTGCCCGGCCTTAAAGTTTTTTATTTCTTCGTAAAGACTTTATCGAGAGTAGTTTAAACAGCCTTTGCCTCCTTTTTTTTTTTTTTTTTTTTCCTTCGTGTTTTTCATTTTTGTAGAGACAGAGTTTAACTTTTGTTGCCCAGGCCAGACTGCAATGGTGCAATCTCGGCTCACCACAACCTCTGCCTCTGGGTTCAAGTGATTCTCCTGCCTCAGCCTCCCAAGTAGTTGGGATTACAGGCATGCGCCACCACGCCCAGCTAATTTTTGTATTTTTAGTAAAGATGGGGTTTCTCCATATTGGTCAGGCTGGTCTCGAACTCCCGACCTCAGGTGATCTGCCCGCCTCAGCCCCCCAAAGTGCTAGGATTACAGGTGTGAGCCACCATGCCCAGCCTATACTTTCATCTTTACTTGCCAATTGCCTCTTCCAATTATCTGTTTTTGGAATATAATGTTCCAAAAACTGTTTCCATGTTTTGGAACATGAGTTTATTATGGAGAGAAAGGAAGCAATACAGGTTGAGTAACCCCAATCCAAAAAATCCAAAATCTGAAACACCCTCAAACTCTGAAACATTCGGAGCGCCAACAATGAGGTAATGAGCTCAAAGAAAATGCTCATTGGAGCACTAAGGATTTTGAATTTCTGAAACAGGGATGCTAAACCAGTAAATGTAATATAAACATTCCAAAATCCAAAAAGTTCTAAAATCCCAAACACTTCTGGTCTCAAGCATTTCAGATACAGGATATTCAACCTTTACAACTACCTCCTCTGCTATATGTACATGAATCAAATAACAGGTGTGCAGTAACCAGTTACCAACAAACTTTGAAAGAAGTGAGGCCACTGGTCACTAATCATGATGTACATCTGTTATTTACTTAGTGGTATGTGGCCTGAGGAGCTCACAATCCCTATATTTTATAAAATTATTTGGTTAATGTATCATGGCAACTGAAATGTCAACTGTGTTGAGAGACCAGCATGATTTAAATAAACTGGGGTAACTGAAACTCATGCATACTGGACACATGCAAATGAAGACTATATGTACAATTATTAAGAATATTATTCAAAAGGATTTTGTATGGTGACTAAATAAGAAACATTGTACTGGCTATGCGTAGTGGCTCATGCCTGTAATCCCAGCACTTTGGGAGGCTGAGACAGGTGGATCACCTGAGGTGAGGAGTTCGAGATAAGCCTGGCCAACATGGTGAAACCCCGTCTCTACTAAAAATACAAAAAAAAATTTTTTTAAATTAGCCGGGTATGGTGAGGCAGGAGAATTGCTTGAATCCGGGAGGCAGAGGTTGCAGTGAGCCAAGATTGCGCCACTGCACTTCAGCCTGGGCGACAGATGGAGGTTCCATCTCAAAAAAAAAAAAAAGAAAACAATGTACTTATTAATCACATCATATTAATTTTAAACAATTTATGATATCAACTGTAAAAGGAAACAAAGGAGAGATTTACTTCAACTAGTCAATGTTAAAAGATCACTCACAGATCATTCACTATAGTTTTGTCAAGCTGTGTTGAAATCATAGGTTTTTTTAAACTGTGATTGGAAACTGATAAACTGCTCTGGCTCCTCCCATATTTATTTATATAGCTCTGTTTACAATCAGAACAAAACAGATGAATACATCTCTGCTAGGAATTCTTGGCCTTAGGATTTCATTCTTCTTATAGGCCAGCCCACTACCTGAGTCCAACAGAAAACTTTAATCCTCTGAATAAAAGGCCTTTGGTTCACTTTCTTGAGAATAGGAACAAGAAAGTAAAATGACAAAAAGGTAAAATATCAAACTATTGAATACTTGAGTCCAGCGATCCCCATCAAAGCACAGTACAGACGTAAGAGTGCACTGGCTTTCACAACATGCTCTTCTTTCAGCCCCGAATACACAGACACATTGGGCTCCATGTCCACATCAGCTTCTTCCACAATTCGGGTGCTTCTTACTGTGGGAAGAATGCCCATCAACTCCAGAAGAAGCTGCCTTCTCATCTGCCAAAGGACAGAACTGCTGGTCTCTCTTTTTCTCTGTAAGAAATATGGATCACAAAAGGAAGAAAGCATGAAGCATTTACTAAACTAAAAGGGAGCTAAAACACAGCTCCCCACTTGAACACTTTCAAATTGGCCTATTTGAGGAGATTGTCATGACTACAGAATCTCATTTTAACTAATCAAGCAAACTCAAAATCCACTAGTTTGTCTGAAGAATGAATATTCACCCTAATTTGGATTGGTTGCAGAGGAAAGACTAAATTAGTGACAATTCGAATTGTGGAATATTATTTAAATGGTACTTTCAAATACATAAAGACTAACAAAGTGGTATGTGGTATAGGAGAAAATGCTCAGATTTTGAAGATGTAAGTCCTTGGGGTTTAAATGCCAGCTCTACTATTAGATGATTATATATCTTTAGATACATTGGTTAACCTCTCTGAACCCCAATTTCCTTAATGACAAGGAAATATTTTATCAACAACATTTACCTTACAGAACTCCTATAATTAAGAGTTTACAGGCCGGGCGCGGTGGCTCACGCCTGTAATCCCAGCACTCTGGGAGGCCGAGGCGGGCGGATCACGAGGTCAGGAGATCGAGACCATCCTGGCTAACGTGGTGAAACCCCGTCTCTATAAAAATACAAAAAATTAGCCGGGCGCAGTGACGGGCGCCTGTAGTCCCAGCTACTCGGGAGGCTGACGCAGGAGAATGGCGTGAACCCGGCGGCGGAGCTTGCAGTGAGCGGAGATCGTGCCACTGCACTCCAGCCTGGGAAACAGAGCAAGACTCTGTCTCAAAAAAAAAAAAAAAAAAAAGAGTTTACAATTATTGGCCTGATGCAGTAGTTCACACCTGTAATCCCAGCACTTTGGGAGGCCAAGGAGGGCAGATCACTTGAGATCAGGAGTTCAAGACCAGCCTGGCCAACATGGTGAAACCCCATCTCTACTAAAAATACAAAAATTAGCTAGGTGTGGTGGCGTATGCCTGTAATCCCAGCTACTCAGGAGGCTGCAGCACAAGAATCACAAGAATTGCTTGAACCCAGGAGGCGGAGGTTACAATGAGTCAAGATCACGCCACTGTATTCCAGCCTGGGCAACAGAGTGATACTCCGTCTCAAAAAACGAGAGTTTACAATTCTATAACCCCTACAGTTCTTCAGGCAGGGACAAGGTCTTAGTCATCTCTCACTCTGCACAGTCTAATATTGTGCCTAACATACAGCAAGCACTCAAAGTCTGTTAAGTAGACGAATGAACAAAACTAATACATGTGTGAAAGCAGTTCTAAACTATACAGGGCTAGGCAAATGTTAATTATTATCTTTTGAGTGTTTCTAAGTAAAATATGATAGACCTGCTTTAATAATAACAGTAAGTTCAAAGAATAAAGGTTTATTGCATACGAAGGACAACTACAAACAAGATGAGCACACCAAGTGCTTAATGCAGTACCTGACATATGTGAAGCATCCGATAAACAAATGTTAACTTTGTTTTAAAAAGCAAAGCTTAAAATCAGTTTTCAAATGGGCTATAAAGTAGAACTTGAATATTTTAAAACACTGTGATTCAGTTGCTTAAAAAATAGACTACAGGATTTAAGCAGTACACATGTTGTCTAGCTAAGTGACCTCAACAAGTTAAAGCACAATCTCTGTTAGCTCCTTCATAGGAACTCTATTCACATAGTTAAACTAAATTTGTTTTTGAAAAATTAAAATATTTTGTAAGTTAAATACTGCTGCAAAATACATGTGCATAAGTAGGTGAATGTATAAAACAAAATGTAGCATATACATACAATAGAATATCATTTTTCTTTTTTTTGAGACTGAGTCTTGCTCTGTCACCAGGCCAGAGTGCAGTGGCGTGATCTTGGCTCACTGCAACCTCTGCCTCCCATGTTCAAGCAATTCTGCCTCAGCCTCCCGAGTAGCTGGAACTATAGGTGCACACACCACACCCAGCTAATTTTTTTATTTTTAGTAGAGACGGAGTTTCACCATGTTGGCCAGGATGGTCTCGATCCCTTGACCTTGTGATTCGCCCGCCTCAGCCTCCCAAAGCGCTGGGATTACAGGTGTAAGCCACCACCCAGCCCTTACTTTTTATTTTTACAGATTTAGGGGGTACAAGTGCAGTTTTGTTACACGAATTTATTGCATAGAAGTCTGGGTTGTTGGTGTAGCCATCACCCTGATAGTATACACTGTACCCAATAGAGGTAACTTCTCAACCCTCACACCCTTCCCAAGCTTCCATCGTTTGGAGTCTATGATATGTATTATCCCACTCTCTTTTGTCCATATGTACACGATTAGCTCCCACTCATAAGTGAGAATATGCAGTATTTGACTTCCTGTTTCTCCATTATTTCACTTAAGATAACGGCCTTGACCAGGCGTGGTGGCTCAAGCCTGTGATCCCAGCACTTTGGGAGGCTGAGACGGGCGGATCACGAGGTCAGGAGATCGAGACCATCCTGGCTAACACGGTGAAACCCCGTCTCTACTAAAAAAATACAAAAAACTAGCCGGGCGAGGTAGTGGGCGCCTGTAGTCCCAGCTACTCGGGAGGCTGAGGCAGGAGAATGGTGTGAACCCGGGAGGCAGAGCTTGCAGTGAGCTGAGATCCAGCCACTGCACTCCAGCCTGGGCGACAGAGCGAGACTCCACGTGTGTGTGTGTGTGTGTGTGTGTGTGTGTGTGTGTGTGTGTGTGTGTGTGT